>NC_061492.1:6889516-6948423 GCF_022539355.2 Hippoglossus stenolepis
GGGAGCCTGTCCAGGTTTCTGCTGGTACCAGGACATATAACCAACAGAATTATAAGTAGCAATACTGGGGTTAGTTTTACAGGTCATGACAGTGGACCTGGAGCAATGTCATGACTGGAGGCTGAGTCACAGTCACCTGGCCGCCGCATCCCTGCACACAAACACAAATCATACATTAATCAGCGGAGGTGAAGAGAGAGAACAGGCAGCGTATCACGCCTGAAATGTTGCTGGAGTGACTGAACCTGTGAAGCTGCAGCAGGCCAAAGGTCCAGATGAGGAGGGCATGAGAGTCATGGTGGTTGTGGTCGATTGACGGGTCTGAGTCCTGCAGAGTTGGAGTCACAGGACTAAAAAGCTTCTGGTTCAGTGAGGACTAGCTGACGATGCAAAGCCTCTTCATGGAAATGATTCTCTGCTCTGGAGCGGACTGAAGGTGACGTGGGACACAAACTCAGGAGCATGTTTGGATTTATACCTAAATATGGTTAGCTGAATTGAGGGTCGTCAGCATCTGGATTCAAATTCGTGTCACTTTCTATTGATGCAAATATGTGTATTTCATTCCTTGAATTACAGAGTGAGTAGATTGCAATAGAATTTTCAAACATTTTGTTTTAATTCTTTTGAAGCATCTCTGGTTTATTTTACAGCTTCTAAATGATGTCAAACTATTTTTCGAAATATTAATTCATAATAAAGCAATCAACTTTTTGTCTCTCAATGTTTAGAAGTAACAAAAATGTTAATAAATATAATTTTTTTTTATTATTAAATCTTTAGCGAAATTTGGCTACATTAGCCTTTTTTCAATAATATAAAATATTATGTAAATTGTGTAGTTTAACCAGAAAACAAAGTGACTTTCAGGGACAGACTGTTGTCTACGGCAGGAGGTTTTGCACAAGTACCTAATGAGTCTGTATCACTGTGGTGGGACTTTCGTGGGAGGAACCAAACTCGACATTGACTGTGGGTACTAGAGATTTTTACTTTGTATTTATAACTTTATCAAATAATGAACAAGAATTTGATCAAGTTCAGAGATTGACTGGCTTATAATTGCGTTGAATTTTTATCAATCTAAGGTAATCTCATATCCTGAGAAAAAGAAATGCAGATCAATATTTACTGATCAATTAGTTTATGTAGATTAATACATTTATAGAAACATACTAAAACAAATTGTTTCACCTATTTTCATGTACAGAATTATGATTTTTATTCACATGTTTAGAACATTTTAAAGTAGAATTTGCTCTGCTTTAAACTAAATCATAAACTGTTTAAAATGTTTAGTTTGAATTGATCAAATATATTTTGGCACAAAATCAGATGTTGAACACAAACAGGATTTTATCAGTAGATGCAGCCTCAGCTTGTGTTCATGCCTATGTGGGTAAAAAGGGAAGTGAAAGAAACAGATTTACAAAGGTTTGAACTGTTTTCACACTCCAGTGTTTCAGCTCTGTGAGTTTAAACAGAAGAAAATCATCTAGGACGAGTTATTCACTGTCACAGCCGTTGAGAAACAGACGGAAGACGCCTCAATAATCATCAATAATCATTATCAGTGAACCTCTCAGCCACATTGACACTTGAACTCTGCGGCTGATGGTCTGACACTGAGTGAATGATGTTCAACAGTAGAAGTTCTTCTGTTCTTTTTCCATTTTATAACATACAAGAAATCACCTGTACGTCATTTCCTTCATCTCATCCCTTGTCTTCTTTTCTCCTCTTCTCTCTCCTCCAGTGGGTGGTGCGGCCCACCCTGACTGTCCTCCTCCAGTGAAGAGCTGCAGCAGGGCAGTGCCACTGTGGTGTGTCTGGCTAGCGGGGCTTCCTCAGCCTGAGCTCCTGGGCTGAAGGTGGGGCAGCAGCAGCTCAGGGGTGTCTCGCTGTCTGGTCCCGGGGAGGGGCGCCACTACAGCTGAGCAGCACCATGAGCCTCCCTGCAGATCAGTGGAGGAAGGCGGCTCAGTGAGCTGTGAGGCCAGTCTGACCGGACAGAGCCTCTGTCGCCAAACTCCTGGACCCTGACCGCTGCTCGGAGTAGAGACGACCGGATGGAGTCATTGTGCTCTACCGTGGGTCCGCAGATTTATATGTTCTACTGCAGCTCTGCATGTCTTCGCTTCCTTTTCAACTCATTATGACAGTCCAATGCTGTATTGTGCTACTGAAACAAGAATAAATATTTCATGTTCTCATGTCATTTGTTTTTCACATTTTCATTTTTACTTTACTAAAATAAATATATCATCACCAACATCTGCTGCTGTTTAATTTTTCATGGCGAAAAGATATTAATGTAAAATCTGTGTTTTACTTCTACTTAGACAGTAATTTCTGTGATCTGCATGAAACCATGTTTGACTTGTGAGTTGAACATTGAACAAAATGATGAAAAAAATCACAAAAGTATCACATTAGTAGTTTGTGGTGGACTTTCCTCATAATTCATATTATTGTCAATAAGGGAGGAAGTAAAAGCTTGTACGAAACCTGAGAAATTAAAGGGAAATTACACATTTAGTATAAGAGTGAATTAGATATTCTGTTCCATCCATGTTCTGATGTGTGAGTGCTTAATGGTAATACACTTTGAATGCATTATAATATCATATCACTATTTGATGAAGTGTAACAGAATCTAAATGACATTTAAAGTCGATAATAAATATCTGGCAACATTTAGTCATCAAATGAAATTGATAACAATTCACAATTGTCAGATTATTCTGGTTTTAAACTTGCAGGATGTGCTGGTTGTATGAGCTCAATGTGTTTTATAATACATCGTATATATTCTCTGTGTTTATTGTAGTTTTCTGTTAGAACTCATTCTGTAGAGCAACTAGTTTAGGCAAGTTTTTTTACGACAGCCCGCGCTTTTACATAACACGTGCAACGGGGCCGGTCAACGCAGCGCTCACTGCTCCGCCAGAGAATCACCATGAAAACTCATTTGTGGACTCCAGGGGCGTTTCAAGGACTTTAGGGGCCTCAGGCAAAAGGGACCTGGGGAGCCTACACTGGACCCAAACACCCTGCTAAAAGGAAACACACAACCACATCATTACAATCTTCAAAAAAAATATTTTATCATCAAAATTAAAAAGTGCAGCACCTGTGCATCCAATGAATGATAGTGATGTAACAAAGTTTAAGTTCAACTCCCACTCCCACCACCACCACCCCAGGCCCATCTTACACACATTTAGACGTTCTAGTTCCCAACCCAAACTAAAAATGACAAAGTTAGTTCATGGGGTTTGTTTGGAGATTTCTGAACATTTAAAACTGCGAGTTTGTTTCAGTTATGAGCTTCATTGTCGCCTGCTTGAAGACTGTGTTGCTGTGTTCCACTGACCAGATATTCTTCAGCAGCTGCAGCAGACCAGTTTCACTTCAGTCAGACTGAGGGAGGTTTTGTACAGCTCTAAATCACTGTGTGAACTGTCCACCATGATCACCGAGACAGTAATAATCTCCAACATCTCCAGCCTGAACACCCTGATGGTTAAGGTGTAGCTAGAACCAGATCTACTGCCACTGAATCGAGAGGAGTTCCTGAACTAAGAGTTGATGCCTGTAAATAAGCAGCTTCAGCCTGTCCAGATTCTGAAGATACCAACTGAGGTCAGCACCCAATATTTGAAACTCCCTGTGGCTCCGATGTTCAGTCCCTCCAAGACTAACAGACTTGACTGAGTCAGTCTGATTCAGAAAATCTGTTGGCCAGACTCTGAAATAAGGAAATGAATGAAAGAGCATCAGAGGAAAATAGTTTCTACCATCATGTGGAGGAAAATAGCAAACACATTTCCACCACGCTCAAAATCTCCTCACCTCTGACTCAGAAACTAGCATGACACTGAGAGCATTGGTCAACATCATCCTTGATGCAGTTTCCTGTGGAGTACAAGAAACGGTTCAGACTCTGTGTGACTTTAATGAGAGAAATATGCATAAATTCATGCAAATACATTTGAGTGCACCTGTCTTTATGAAACTGAGAGAAGAGGTGACGCTGAGTGAGAACATGTGACATGACATGAAGGAACTTCACTTCTGTGTCTGACTTTGAAAAGTTCCGGGTCTGCACATGGGAGAAGTTTGTCTTCAAGGCTTTTACCAGAAAACCTTTGAATGTGATTTTGTTGTTAATGGACTATTTCCATCCCAAACTAAGAAATATATCAAAATCTAACCACGTACTTTGCTTCCCCAACTAACCCAATCATGATTGAACACTGAAGCCAGGAAGCTGCTCTGGGGAGTAACTTCTCAGGAATATCCTTCATGTCTATAAGTAGATGCACACGTCTCTGCTGGCAGTTCACCATCATCAATAACTCCATCATGGTGTGAGGCTGATTTTGTTTTCTGTCCTTTGTTCAACCTTTTCATCACCATGTACACTGGGCCGCCCATGCAGCTCTGATATCAGGAAAGTGGTAAGTACGTGTCATCTGACCTCAGTGACCACAGGCCTCTGTTTTATTTAAGTATTCTCACCCTCTGAGAATACCTGAGTATCAATCAGATTAAATGTGACAGTGAAGTTTACTATACCAGGCTCATTCGAATACTTTGTAAAAAAAATGAAGTTTAACATGTCAATCTACTAAAACTGAGCAAACCAGATCACAATAGCATAAACCATGTGAATAAAAAGAGCTGCAATGCATCATGAGGCCTAAGAGTCTTCACATAGGATAGACTGTTCATAAGGAAGGTATAGACAGTCTGATTTACTATATAATGATATATAAGGTCTATATAGACTTAAATACAGTCTATTGACTATATATACATATAGAGAGAGATAAATGCAGTTTATATAAAGATATATTCTGTCAGATTGCTTTATGATGATATATAAGGTCTGTATAGATATATATACAGACTTTGACTGTCTAAGTAATATATTTATCATATAATATCTATATATATACAATATATTATTAATATATTTATAAACAAATTCATATAAACAGGATGACACTTATATAAAATATGTAGAATCTATAAACAATCACTACAAATATAGGCAGTCTATATGTCTTCAAAAAACTGCAGAATACAAAAAGATCGTGTCAACAAACAATATATATAATGCCTATAAAAGTATTCACTCTCTCTGATGTTTCATCTTTTGTTGCTTTCATACATGAAATCATGGTCATTATAATTTGGTTTTTGATAAGAATTTGCAAAAAAATCTTTTAGTATCAAAGTGAAACAGATTTTTTACAAAATAAAAGTCAATTCATTAAAAATATAAGGTAAAGTAAAATGATTGCATAAATATTCACTCCCCTTCAGGTCGGGTATTTGCTAGATGCACTCTTTGGCTGCAATCACAGCATGAGTCTGTGTGGATATGTCTCAATCAGGCTGGCATCTGACACTGCAATTTTTCATTCTTCCTTGCAAAACAGCTCAAGCTCTGTCAGGTTGCTCGGGGATCGGGCGTGAAGAAGCTCTTTTCAAGTTCAGCCACAAATTCCCGATTGGATTGAGATCTGGGCTGACTTGCCACTCCAGAACATTCACCTTGTTGTCTTCTTTTGAACCATTTCCTCAGTAGCTTTGCTGTATGCTTGGGGTCGTTGTCCTGCTGGAAAATAAATCTTCTCCCCAAGTCGAGTTCTCTTGCAGACTGAGTCAGATTGTCTCTCCAGGATTTGAGACGATATTTTTCTGCATTCATGTTCCCCCCTACCTTTGCTAAAGCCTCCTCAGGCCTACAGAGAAGCACCTCAGAGCATGATGCTGCCACCACCATGCTTCACGTGAGATGGTGTGTTTGTGGTGATGTGCAGTGGGTTTGGTGTTCGCCAAACATAGCTCCAGTCTGATGGCCAAAAAGACCAAAGAACCTTTCTTCCAATTGACCTTGGAGTTCCCACATGCCTTTGGGTGAATTCCAGGCTAGGGATTTCATATGAGCTTTTTCAACAGTGGCTTTCTTTGCCACTCTCCCACACAGCTTCGACTGGGTGAAGAAACCCGGGCAACAGTTGTATGTACAGTCTCTCCCATCTGAGCCACGAAGCTTAACCTCTTCAGAGTGGTCATAGGTGTCTTGGTGGCCTCTCACCAGTCTTCTCTTCTTGCCCGGTCACTCAGTTTGGTGAGGACGGCCAGTCGCAGGGCAGATTTGCAGTCAAGCCATACCTTCCATTTCTTACTGATGGATTTAACTGAACTCTGTGGGATGTCCAGTGAGCTGGAAATCTTTTTGCAGCTATCCTGACTTACACTTTCAATGATCTTTTCTCCAGATTGCTTGAGGTTCTTTTGTCTTCATGCTGCAATTGTAGCAGGGAATACCATGAACCAGAGACTGACCTCCCATAGACACAGTGTGTGTTTTTATACTACAATCACTTGACACACATCAACTGCACTAGGGATCTCCATTCTCACTAACTGTGACACTGCTGGTAATTTGAACAGTTGGACCTCTGTTGAATTAGTCAGAAACTTTAAAGGGGGTGGAATATTTATGCAAACACTTATTTTACTACTATATATTTTTAAATTAATTGACATTAGTTTGTAAAATCTGTTTTCAATTTGACATGAAAGAAGTTTTTTTGCAAATTCTTGTCAAAAAAATAAAATTATATAAAACTATGATTTCATGTGGTATAAAAGCAACAAAAGGGTGAAACATCCAAGGGGGTGAATACTTTTATAGGCACTGTATAAAGATGTATACAGCTCATGGAATGCACTCGCTCTATGTAGGATTCTGAGTATACTACAAATAAATCATGAAGGCTTACTGCAAATACTGGCACTTGAGAAAATCTATTGTGTACATACTAGAAAATTCTACTGAGACTTGAAAATAAGAGAATAAGCAAAGCTTGAGGTGAAATGATATTTAAATATTACAAACTGGTCATTGATTTGTAGTAATAAAGTGATGTAGTGAGAAACAAACTTTTAAGATCTTCATCTCAGGGTCTGAAAGTGTGATTGTAAGTAAGAAGTGCAGAGGTTACTGATGGGTCTCTGTGTTCACTGGTCTGTGTCCCACTCTTCCTGCTGTAACAGCTCATGTCTCTCTGCGTCTGCACTGAGGGAGGCTTCTTTTGCACGACTGTAAATCACTGTGTCAACACATATGCTCCGTTTGGGCAATGAGGCTCTGGATAGTAGGTAAACTGCTTATACCTGAACTCCACTGATGGTCAAAGAGAAGTCAGAGCTAAGCCCACTGCCACAAACCGAGCTGGTGCCCTGAACATAGAGTTGGATGCATATGCATATGTTAGGCTTGGGAGCCTGTCCAGGTCACAAAATGGGCATAAATAATTATTGCTATAAACACTGGGGTTGGTTTTACAGGTCAGTGACAGTGATCCTGAGTAAATGTCATTTACTGGAGGCTGAGTCACAGTCACCTGGCCGCGCATCCTGGCACACAAACAAAATCATACATTAATCAGTTGAGGCAAGAGAGAGAACAGGCAGCGCATCACGCCTGAAATGTTGCTGAGTGATCGAACTCTGTGAAGCTGCAGCAGGCCAGCGTCCAGATGAGGAGGGTGATGAGAGCCCGTGGTGGTTGTGGTCGACTGATTTGGTCTGAGTCCTGCAGAGTTGGAGTCACAGGATCATAAAGCTTCTCAGTTCAGGTGGAGGATCAGCTGACGATGCAAAGCCTCCTCTCTATGGAAATGATTCCTCTGCTCTGAGCGGACTGAAGGTGACGTGGACAAACTCAGGAGCGTTTGCTGTTTGATTTGCGCTAATATGAAGAAGCAGAATTGAGGGTCGCCAGCATCGGATTCAAATTATTACCATTGATGCAAATATGTATTTCATTCCTTTGAATTACAGATATAGACGTGACAATAATGCAAAACATTTGTTTTAATTCTTTTGAATATCCTGTTTGTTTTATAATTTTCAAAATGATGTCAAACTATTTTTCGAAATATTAATTCATGACGTTAAATCAACTTTTGTCTCTCAATGTTCAGAAGTAAAAATGTTAAGAAATATATATTTATTTATTATTAAATCTTGATGAAATTTCCTCAAGCTACAGTAGTCAATATAAATATTAAGTGTAAATGGGGAAGTTTAACCAGAACAAAGCACTCTTCAGTGGACAGACTGTTGTTCACAGCAGGAGGTTTTTGTAATGAGCACCTAATGAGTCTGTATCACTGTGGACTTTTCGGTGGAGGAACCAAACTTCGGGTTGACTGTAAGTACTATGAGATTTTTACTTCTATGCATTTATAACTTTATCAAATAATGAACAAGAATTTGATCGTCTAGAGATTGACTGGCTGATAATTTTGTTGAATTTATGAATCTGAGGTAATCTCATATCCTGAGAAAATAAATGCAGATCAATATTTGTTATTGATCCTAATCAGTTTATGTAGATTAATACATTTATAGAAACATACTAAACAAATGTTTCAATTCATTTTCATGCACAATGATGATTTTATTCACATGTTTAAAATGTTTTAAAATAGAATTTGCCTGGCTTCAAACTAAATCATAAACTGTTTAGAAAATTGTTTAGTCGGAATTGATCAAAACATATTTTTGGCACAAAATCGATGTTGAACACAAACAGGATTTTATCAGTAGATGCAGTCAGCTTTGTGTTCACGCTTCATGTGGTGAAAAGGAAGGAAAGAACAGACGACAAAGGTTTGAACTGTTTTCACACCAGTGTTTCAGCTTCTGTGAGTTTCAACAGAAGAAAAATCATCTCAGGATTTGAGCTATTCACTGTCACACGCTGAGAAACAGACGTGAAGACGTCCTCAATAATCATCAATAATCATTATCAGCGAACCTTCTCAGCCACATTGATACTTGAACCTGGGTGGCTGATGGTCTGACACTGAGTGAAGATGCCTGAACAGTAGAAGCTCTGTTTCATTTTTATAACATACAAGAAATCACCTGTACGTCATTTTTTCCTTCATCCTCATCCCTTTGTCTTTTCTCTCTCTCCCTCTCCTCCAGTGGGTGCAGGGTGGCCCACCCTGACCAGTCCTCCCCCCTCCAGTGAAGAGCTGCAGGGCAGTGCCACTGTGGTGTGTGTGGATAGCGGGGGCTTCTCAGCCTCGGAGCTTGGGCTGGAAGGTGGGGGCAGCAGCAGCTCCTCAGGGGTGTCTCTACAGCCTGGGTCCTGGGGAGTGGGCGCCACTACAGCTGAGCAGCACCATGAGCCTCCTGCAGATCAGTGGAGGAAGGCGGGCCTCAGGTGCAGCCAGAGGCTGGGGTCTGACCGACAGAGCCCTGTCGCTCAAAACTCCTGGACCCTGACTGGCTGCTCGAGAGAGAGACGACCGGATGGAGTCATTGTGCTCACTGTGGTCCGTGTGATTTACATGTGTTCTACTGCAGCTCTGCATGTCTTCATGTCTTTCTTCAACTCATTATGACAGTCCAATGCTGTATTGTGCTACTTTTAAAACAAGAACAATATTACATTTTCTCGCATGTCATTTGATTTTCACATTTCTATTTTTACTTTACTAAAATAAAGAAAATAATGTCAACATCTGCTTCCGTTTTATTTTTCATGCAAAAAGATATTATGTAAATCTGTGTTCCATTTACTTAGACAGTAATTTCTTCCTTTATGGTGGATCTGCAAGGAAACCACATGCTCTGACTTCTGAGTTGAACATTGAACAAATGATGAAAATCACAAAAAGTATCACTTAGTAGTTTGTAGACTTTCCTCATAATTCATATTATTGTCAATAAGTGACAGATAAAAGTTTATAATGAAACCTGAGAAATTAAAGGGAAATTGCTACATTTAGCATAAGAGTGACGGATATTCTGTTCCATCCATGTTCTGATGTGGAGCTTAATGGTAATACACTTTTGAATGTGTGATTATACAATCATATCACTATTTGATGAAGTGTAACTGAATCTAATGATATTTAAAGTCGATAAATAACATTCAAGTAACATTTAGTCATCAAATGAAATGGATAAATAACTACAATTGTCAGATTATTCTGGTTTTAAACTTGCAGGATGTGCTGGTTGTATGAGCTAATGTGTTTTATGCAATACATCATATATTCTCTGTGTTTATTGTAGTTTTCGTTAGAACTCATTCTGTAGAGCAAACTAGTTGAGGCAGGTTTTACGATACAGCTCCACATAACACGTGCAACTCCGCCAGTCAACGAGCTCACTGCTCCAAGCCAGAGAATCACCACAGGAAATCACTTGTGGGACTCCAGGGGCGTTTCAAGGACCTTAGGGCCCAGGCAAAGGACCTGGGGAGCCTACTGACCCAAACACCCCTTTGCCAAAGAAACACATGAACCACATCACTACAATCTTCAAACAAATATTATAAAATAAAAATTTAAAAAGTGCAGACCTGTGCATCCACGTAAATGATAGTGAAGTAATAACCTCTGGTCTATCTTTCACATTTAGACGCTCTAGCTCCCACTAAAAATCTAAAATGACAAAGTTGGTTGCATGGGTTTCTGTTTGGAGATTTCTGAACATTTAAAATCAGAGTTTGTTTCAGTTGTGTTTAGCTTCATTAATACTTTGCTGCTTAAAGACTTGAAGTTAGTTCACTAACCCAAGACTGTGCAGCTGGCAGTAGACCAGTTTCACTTCAGTCAAACTGAGGGAGGTTTTTGTACGGCTCTAAATCACTGTGTGAACTGTGTGGTATCAGGAGTACCGAGACAGTAATAATCTCCAACATCTTCAGCCTGAACACCGCTGATGGTTAAGGTGTAGCTAGAACCAGATCTACTGCCACTGAATCGAGAGGGAGTTCCTGAATATAGAGTTGATGCTAAGTATATAAGAAGCTTGGGAGCCTGTCCAGGTTTCTGCTGGTACCAGGCCATACGATCACCATGACTATCACTATAAGCTCTGGGGTTGGTGTTACAGTTCAGCGTGACAGTGGATCCTGGAGTGAATGTCACGACTGGAGGCTGAGTCACAGTCATCTGGCCGCTGCATCCTACACACAAACACAAATCATACATTAACTGCTGGAGGTGAAGAGAGAGAACAGGCAGCGCATCACGCCTGGAAATGTTAAGAGTGACTGAACCTGTGAAGCTGCAGCAGGCTAAAGGCCCAGATGAGGAGGGTGATGAGAGTCAGTGGTGGTTGTGGTCGATTGACGGGTCTGAGTCCTGAGCTGGAGCCACAGGACCATGTGCTTCTCAGTTCAGTGAGGATCAGCTGACGCATGCAAAGCCTCCTCTATGGAAACATTCCTCTGCTCTGGAGCGGATCAATGGACGTGAGATAAAACTCAGAGCGCCATGTTTGGATTTACACCAATATGAAGAAGCAGAATTGCCAGCATCTGGATTCAATTGTGTCACTTTTCATTGATGCAAATATGTGTATTTCATCTCTTTGAATTACAGAGTGAGTAGACGTGACAATAGAATTTTCAAAACATTTGTTTTAATTCTTTTGAAGTAATTTGTTTATTTGACAGCTTTCAAAATGATGTCAAACAATCTTTTCAAATATTAATTCATGACAAAGTTAAATCAACTTTTGTCTCCTCAATGTTCAAAGTAACAAAATTATAATTTTTGTTTTATTAATTATTTCAAATCTGATGAAATTTCAAGCTATATTAACTCAATATAAACATTAAGTGTAAATTGTGTAGTTTAACCACATCAGTGACTTCCTTCAGTGATAGACTGTTGTCTACGGTGCAGGAGGTTTTGTACGTAGCACCTCCAATGAGTCTGTATCACCGTGGTACAATTTCTGTGGAGGAACCAAACTCGACATTGACTGTAAGTACCAGAGATTACTTGTGCATTTATAACTTTATCAAATAATGAACAAGAATTTGATCAAGTTCAGAGATTGACTGGCTGGATACCTTGTTGAATTTTTATTTTAACCAGGTGAATTATACCTAGAGAAAAATAATGCAGATTAATATTTACTGACTTCAAATTAATGGTGTAGATTAATATATTTATTAATATACTAAACAAATGTCACTGATGATATAATGAGATTTTGTTTCATGTTAGTGTAATGTTTAAAATAGGAATGTCTATTCTTATCCGAAACTTATATAACTATTGAAATTGTTAGGTTTTGAAATTTGATTAGTTATATTTATGCATAAATCATGTTAACACAAAAACAGATTTTTGCTATAGATTATAATTTATTTATAACCATTTGTGGCAAAGGAAGGAAAGAAACAGACGGCTGTGGCTGGGCTCTGAACTGTTTCTCACACCAGTGTTTCAGCTCTGTGAGTTAGCACAGGAAGAAATCATCTCAGGGACGAGTTATTCACTGTCACACGTTGAGAGTCACTGAAGACGCCCTCAATAATCATCAATAATCATTATCAGTGAACTTTCCCAGCGCCACATTGACACTTGAACCCTGCGGCTGATGGTCTGACACGAGTGAATGATGTTCAACAGTAGAAGTTCTTCGTTTCTTACTTTATAACATACAAGAAATCACCTGTACGCTATTTCTTTCATCCTCATCCCTGGTCTCTTTCTCCTCTCTCCTCCAGTGGGTGTGGTGCGCCGACCTTGGACCGCTCCGCCTCTCTCCAGTGAAGAGCTGCAGCAGGGCAGTGCCACTGTGGTGTGTCTGACAGCGGGCTTCCTCAGCCTGGAGCCTGGGCTGAAGTGTGTGGCAGCAGCAGCTCTCAGGGTGTCTCACAGCCTGGGGCCTGGGAGGGCTGCCACCACAGCTGGAGCAGCACTCATGAGCCTCCTGCAGATCAGTGGAGGAAGGCGGGCTCAGTGAGCTGTGAGTTGGTCTGACTGACAGAGCCCTGTCACAAAACCCTGACCCTGACTTCTCCCGCTGCCTGGAGTAGAGAGACGACTGGATGGAGTCATTGTGCTCACTGTGGGTCCGGTGTGATTTACATGTGTTCTCTACTGCAGCCTGCATGTCTCGCCCTTCTTCAACTCTAATATGACAGTCCAATGCTGTATTGTGCTACTTTGAAACAAGAATATTTCATGTTCTCAATTTGTTTTTCACATTTCCATTTTACTTCACTAAAATAAATATATCATCACCAACATCTGCTTCTTGTTTTATTTTTTCTTGCGGCAAGATATTAATGTAACTCGTGTTTTACTTCACTAGACAGTAATTTCTCCGTGGATCTGCACAAAACCATGTTTCTGACTTGTTGAACATTGAACAAATGATGAAATCACAAAAGTATCACATTATAGTTTGTAGGACTTTCCTCATAATTCATATTATTGTCAATAAGTGACAGAAGTAAAAGTTTATAATGAAACCTGAGAAATTAAAGGGAAATTACACATTTAACGTAAGAGTTAATTAGATATTCTGTTCCATCCATGTTCTGATGTGTGAGTGCTCATTCTGTAGAGCAACTAGTTTAGGCAAGTTTTTTACGATACAGCTCCGTTTACAACACGTGCAACTCGGCCGGTCAACGCAGCGTTCACTGCTCCGCCAGAGAATCACCATGAAAACTCATTTGTGGGACTCCAGGGGCGTTTCAAGGGACTTCAGGGCCTCTAGGCAAAAGGGGACCTGGGAGCCTACATTGACCCAAACACTTCTCTACAAAGAAACACATGAACCACACTAATACAATCTTTTAAACAAATATTTTATCATCAAAAATTAAAAAGGCAGACCTGTGCATCCAATGTAAATGATAGTGAAGTAATAAAGTTTATGTTCAACCCCACCACCACCTCAGGCTCATCTTACACACATTTAGACGTTCTAGTCTTCAACTCAAATCTATAATGACAAAGTTGGTTGCATGGGGCTTGTTTGGAGATTTCTAAACATTTAAAACTGTGTGGGAGTTTGTTTCAGTTGTGTTTAGCTTCATTGCCGTCTGTTTAAGACTTGTGTTGTGTCTTACTGACCAGTTATTCTCAGTAGCTAGTAGCAGACCAGTTTCACTAGTCAAACTGAGGGAGGTTTTTGTACGGCTCTAAATCACTGTGTGGACACTCCACTGCTATGTAAACCGAGACAGTAATAATCTCCAACATCTTCAGCCTGAACACCGCTGATGGTCAAAGAGAAGTCAGAGCTGCTTCCACTGCCACTGAATCGAGAGGGAGTTCCTGAATATAGAGTTGATGCTGAGTATATAAGAAGCTTGGGAGCCTGTCCAGGTTTCTGCTGGTACCAGGACAAATAATTACCTGTAACACTGGGGTTGGTGTTACAGGTCAGTGTGACAGTGGATCCTGGAGTAAATGTCACAACTGGAGGCTGAGTCACAGTCATCTGCCGCTGCATCCTGCACACAAACACAAATCATACATTAATCAGCGGAGTGTGAAAGAGAGAGAATGCGCCACACTGCTTGAAATGTTGCTGAAAGCCACTGAAACCTGTGGAAGCAAAAAAGGCCAGCGCCCGGGGATGAGGAGGATGAGAGTCATGGTGGTTGTGGTCGACTGACGGGTCTGAGTCCTGCAGAGTTGAGTCACAGGACTATAAAGCTTCTCAGTTCAGTGAGGATCAGCTGACGATGCAAAGCCTCTATGGAAAATGATTCCTCTGCTCTGAGCGGACTGGAAGGTGACGTGGGGACACAAACTCAGAGCGTTGCTGCTTGGATTTACACTGGGGGTTGGCGAAGAAGCAGAATTGAGGTTGCCGGCATCTGGATTCAAATTGTGTCACTTTCATTGATGCAATATGTATTTCATTCCCTTGAATTACAGGAGTGAGTAGACGATAATAGAATTTAAAAAACTTCTCGTTAATTATTTTGAAGTATCCTGTTTATTTTATAGCTTAAATGATGTCAAACTATATTTCCGAAAATATTAATTCATGACAAAGAATCAACTTTTTGTCTCTCAATGTTCAGAAGTAACAAAAATGTTGTCAAATATTTTATTTTTATTATTAAATCTTTGATGAAATTAAGCCACATTAGCTCAATATAAATATTAAGTGTAATCGTGTGTAGTTTAAATCTGTGAACAAAGTGATTCTCAGTGGACAGACTGTTAATTACGGTGCAGGAGGTTTTGTAATGAGCACCTAATGAGTCTGTATCACTGTGGTTGACTTTCGGTGAGGAACCAAACTTGACATTGACTGGGGCACCAGGAGATTTTTACTTGTGCATTTATAACTTTTATCAACAATGAACAAGAATCTCTGACTAAGTTCAGAGGATTGATCATTGATAATTTTGTTGAATTTTATCAATCTAAGGTAATCTCATATCCTGAGAGAAAGAAATGCAGATCAATATTTATTGAATGTAATGAGTTTTGTAGATTAATACATTTATAGAAACATACCAAAACAAATACCATCTATATCTACTATTAACTAGATTGTTATTCACATGTTTAAACATTTTAAAATAGGAATTTGCTCAAGCTTCAAAACTAAATCATAAACTGTTTAAAAATGTTTAGTTTGAATTGATTTAAATATTTGGCATAAATCAGATGTTGAATACAAACAGGATTTATCAGTAGATGCAGCTCAGCTTTTGTGTTCACGCCTCCATGTGGTGAAAAGGAAGTGAAAGAAACAGACGACAAAGGTTTGAACTGTTTTCACACCAGTGTTTCAGCTCTGTGAGTTTAAACAGAAGAAAATCATCCTGTGGACTTCCAGTTATTCACTGTCACACGCTGAGAAACAGACGGGAAGACGTCCTCAATAATCACTTCTCACACCACACAGTGAACCTTCTCAGCCACATTGACACTTGAACCTGCGGCTGATGGTCTGACACTGAGTGAATGATGTTCCACAGTAGAAGTTCTTCTGTTTCATTTTATAAATGTCAAGAAATCACCTGTACGTCATTTTCTCATCCCTTTCATCCCTTTGTCTTTTTCTCCTCTCTCTCTCCAGTGGGTGTGGTGCTGCCCACTCCTGACCGCCCTCCTCCAGTGAAGAGAGCTGCAGCAGGGCAGCAGCCACTGTTGTGTGTCTGGCCAGCGGGCTTCCCTCAGCCTGGAGCCTGGGCTGAAGGGGGTGGGGGCAGCAGCAGCTCTCAGGGGTGTCTCACAGCCTGGGTCCTGGGGAGGGGCGCCACTACAGCTGAGCAGGCACCATGAGCCTCCCTGCAGATCAGTGGGAGGGAAGGCGGCTCAGTGAGCTGTGAGGCCAGTCTGACCGGACAGTGCCTCTTGTCGCTCAAAACTGGACTCCTGACTGCTCAGAGTAGAGTAGAGACGACCAGGATGGAGTCATTGTGCTCTCTACTGGGTCCGTGTGATTTACATGTTCTACTGCAGCTCTGCATGTCTTCATGTCTTTCTTCAACTCATTGGTTATGACAGTCCAATGTCAGGGCCAGGCTACTTTGAAACAAGAATAAATATTTCATGTTCTCATGTCATTTGTTTTTCACACTTCTATTTTACTTTACTGAAATAAATATATCATCACCAACATCTGCTTCTGTTTTATTTTTTCTGCGGCAAAAGATATTAATGTAAATCTGTGTTTTACTTCTACTTAGACAGTAATTTCTCTTGTGTGGATCTGCATGAAAACCATGTTTCTGACTTGGAGCTGAACATTGAACAAAATGATGAAAATCACAAAAGTATCAGCATTAGTAGTTTGTAGGACTTTCTCATAATTCATATTATTGTCAATAAGTGACAGAAGTAAAAGTTTATAATGAAAACGAGAAATTAAAGTGAAATTATACATTTAGTGTTGAAAGAGTTAATTAGATATTCTGTTCCATCCATGTTCTGATGTGTGAGTGCTTAATGGTAATACACTTTGAATGTGTGATTATAATAATCATCATCACTATTTGATGGGAAGTGTACAGAACGAAATGACATTTAAAGATCATAAATAAATATCTGGCAACATTTAGTCAATGTAAATGAAATTGATAAATAACTACAATTGTCAGATTATTCTGGTTTTAAACTTGCAGGATGCTGGTTGTATGAGCTTAATGTGTTTTATAATACATCGATATATTCTCTCTGTGTTTATTGTAGTTTTCTGTTAGAACTCATTCTGTAGAGCAACTAGTTGAGGCAGGTTTTGTACGAGACAGCTCCGTTTACAACACGTGCAACTCGGCCGTCAACGCAGCTCACTGCCCGCCCAGAGAATCACCATGAAAACTCATTTGTGGGACTCCCAGGGGCGTTTCAAGGACTTTAGGGCTCCTAGGCAAAGGGACTAGGAGCCTAAGACACCCAAACACTCCCTTAAAAAGAAACACATGAAACACATCACTACAATCTTCAAACAAATATTATAAAATCAAAATTTAAAAAGTGCAGACCTGTGCATCCACGTAAATGATAGTGAAGTGATAAAGTTTATGTTCAACCCCCCCCCTCCACCACCTCAGGCTCATCTTACACACATTTAGACGTTCTAGTCTTCAACTAAAAATCTAAAATGACAAAGTTGGTTGCATGGGGCTTTGTTTGGAGATTTATGAACATTTAAAACTGTGAGTGTGTTTCAGTTGTGTTTAGTCTTCATTGTCTGGCTTGAAGACTCTGTGCTGTGTTCACTGGACCAGTTATTCTCTGTGCAGCTGCAGCAGACCAGTTTCACTTCAGTCAAACTGAGGGAGGTTTTTGTACGGCTCTAAATCACTGTGTGAACTGGGATCGCTGTCATGATAACCGAGACAGTAATAATCTCCAACATCTTCAGCCTGAACACCTGATGGTTAAGGTGTAGCCAGAACCAGAGCCACTGCCACTGAATCGAGAGGGGAGTTCCTGAATTAAGAGTTGATGCTAAAGTAACAAGAAGCTTGGGAGCCTGTCCAGGTTTCTGAAGGTACCAACTCGAGGTCAGCACCAATATCTGAACTCCTGTGGTCCGGCGTTCCAGTCCCTCCAAGACTAACAGACTTGACTGAGCTAGTCTGAGTAAGAAAATTGTTGGCTGCAGACTCTTGAAATAAGAAATGAATGAAAGAGCACTGTGAGGAAGAAGCTAACAGTCAGAGGAAAATAAAGAAAACACATTTCCCCACCTACGTTCAAAATCTCTCACTCCTGACTTCAGAAAACCAGCATGACACTCATGAGTTACTGTCAACATCATCCTGATGTGCAGCGTTTCCTGTGTGAGTGCGTGAAAACGCCTGCTGCCAGACTTCCGTGTGACTTTAACTCTGGAGGATGGTGCGATGCATAAAATTCATGCAAAATACATTTGAGTGCACCTGTCTTGTGAAACTGAGATAGGAAGAGGTGACGCTGAGTGAGAACATGTGGACATCACATGAAGGAACTTCACTTCTGTGTCTGACTTTGAAAAGTTCTGGTCTGCACATGGGGAGAAGTTTGTCTTCAAGGCTTTTACCAGAAACCTTTGGAATGTGATTGTTAAGTAATGGACTATTTCATCCCAAACTAAGAAATGTATCAAAATCTAACTACTTGATTTTGTTTCTCAACTAAACTAACTGTGCCTAAACATCAGCTTGGTGAAGCTGCTCTGGGAGCAACTCTCTCCCTCAGGAATATCCCTTCATGTCTATAAGTAGATGCACACTGCCCTCTGCTGGCAGTTCACCATCATCAATAACTCCCATCATGGTGTGAGGCTGATTTGTTTTCTGTCCTTGTTCAACCTTTTCATCACTATGTACATCAGTCATTTCCCATGCAGCTCTGATATCAGGGCAAAGAAGTAAGTAAGTACGCGCCATCTGACCTCAGTGACCCCAGGCCTCTGTTTAGTTTAAGCATTCTCACCCTCTGAGAATACTCTGAGCATCAATCAGATTAAATGACAGAGGTTTACGAGTATCAGGCCCATTTTGAATATTTTGAAAACATGAAGTTTAAACATGTCAATTGCATTAAAACTGAGCAAACTGCACCAAGTAATAAAGATAAAAACCATGTGAATAAAAAGAGCTGCAAATGTAATTTCATGAGGCCTAAAGAGACCTTAGTTAGATAGACTGTCTATATGAAGGTATAGACTGTCTGATTAATATATAATGATATATAAGGTCTATATAGATGTAAATACAGTCTATTGACTATATATACAGTATATATATATATATATATGTAATATATATATATATATATATATATCGAGAGAGAGAGAGAGAGATATATAAATATATATGCAGTTTATATTAAGATATATCCTGTCGGATTGCTATATGATGATATATAAGGTCTGTATAGATATATATACAGACTTTTGACTGTCTAAGTAATATATTTATCATAGAATATCTCTATATATAATATATTATTAATATATTTATAAACAGTCTCTATAAACAGTATGACAGTCTATATAAAATATGTAGAATATATAAACAATCAATACAAATATGCAGTCTATATGTCTTTAAAACTGTGGAATACAAAGATCATGTCAATAAAACAATATATACAATGCCTATAAAAAGCATTCACCCCTCGGATGTTTCACTCCTTTTGTTGCTTTATACATGAAATCATGGTCAATATAATTTGGCTTCTTTTGACAAGAATTTGCAAAAACTTTAGTATCAAAGTGAAAACAGATTTTACAAAATAATGTCAATTCATTAAAAATATATAAGGTAAAGTAAATGATTGCATAAATATTCACCTCCTTCAGGTCGGTATTTGCAGATGCACCTTGGCTGCAATCACAGCATGAGTCTGTGTGGATATGTCTCTAATCAGGCTGGCACATCTGGACACTGCAATTTTTCTCCATTCTTCCTTGCAAAACAGCTCAAGCTCTGTCAGGTTGCTCGGGATCGGGCGTGAAAACAGCTCTTTTCAAGTCCAGCCACAAATTCTCGATTGACTGAGATCTGCCTTGACTTGGCCACTCCAGAACATTCACCTTGTTGTCTTTGAACCATTTCTGTGTAGCTTGCTGTATGCTTTTGGGGTCGTTGTCTTGCCGAAAATAAACTCCTCTCAAGTCGTAGTTCTCTTGCAGACTGAGTCAGATTATCCTCCAGGATTTGGAAGACGATATTTTTCTGCATTCATGTTCCCTCACCTTTGCTGGGAAGCCTTCCAGGGCCTGCTGGTGAGAAGCACCCAGAGCATGATGCTGCCACCACCATGCTTCACGTGTGGAGATGGTGTTTGTGGTGATGTGCAGTGCTTGGTGTTCGCCAAACATAGAGTCTAGTCTGATGGCCAAAAGCTACATTTTGTCTCATCAGACCAAAGAACCTTCTCTTCCAATTGACCTGGAGTTCCCACATGACTTTGGGTGAATTCCAGGCTAGATTTCATATGAGCTTTTTTCAACAGTGGCTTTCTCTTGCCACTCTCCCCACACAGCTTCGACTGGGTGAAGAACCCGGCAACAGTTGTATGTACAGCCCTCCTATCTGAGCCACTGAAGCTTTTAACTCCTCTTCAGGTCGAGTGTGTCTTGGTGGCCTCCTCACCAGTCTTCTTCTTTGCACGGTCACCACCTAGGAGGACGGCCAGCTCTAGGGCAGATTTAAACAAGTGCCATACTCCTTCCATTTCTACTGATGGATTTAACTGAACTCTGTGGGATGTCCAGTGAGTTGGAAATCTTTTTGTAGCCATCTCCTGACTTACACTTTCAATGATCTTTTCCTCTGGAGTTGCTTGGAGTGTTCTTTGTCTTCATGCTGCAATTGTAGCAGGGAACACTGATGAACCAGATCAACCTCCCAGACACAGGTGTTTTTATACTACAATCACTTGACACATCAACTGCACTCAGGGATTCCATTTCACTAATCAGACACTGTTGGCATCAACTAGCTGGACCTCTGTTGAATTAGGTCAGAAACTTTTAAAGGGGGTGAATATTTATGCAAATACTTATTTTACACTATATATTTCTTAATTAATTGACATTAGTTTGTAAAAATCTGTTTTTTAATTTGATATGAAAGTGCTTTTGCAAATTCTTGTCAAAAGCCAAATTATATAAACCATGATTTCATGTATAAAGCAACAAAAGGGTGAAACATCCAAGGTAATACTTTTATAGGCACTGTATAAAGATGGTGCCAGCCCATGGAATGCACCTTGCTCTATGTAGGATTCTGAGTATACTACAAATAAATCAAGAAGTTACTACTGCAAATACTGCACTTGAGAAAAATCTATTGTGTATACTTAGAAATATTCTACTGAGACTCCTGTGGAAAATGGGAATAAGCAAAGCTGAGGTGAAATGATATTTTAAAATATTACAAACTGTCATTGATTTGTGGTGTAATAAAGTGATGTAGTGAGTAAAACAAACTTTGAAGATCTTCATCTTAGGTCTGAAAGTGTGTGATTGTGTATGTTGTGTTTGGTGAGGTTACTGTCAGTCTCTGTGTTCACTGGTCTGTGTCCTACTCTCTTCCTGCTGTAACAGCTCATGTCTCTAAGTGTCTGACTGAGGGAGGCTTTGTATGACTGTAAATCACTGTGTCAACACATATGTCTGGGTTTAAATAATGGAGGCTCTGATAGTAGTAAACTGCTGCATCTTCTACCTGAACTCCACTGATGGTCAAAGAGAAGTCAGAGCTGCTTCCACTGCCACTAAACCGACGGTGTTCCTGGAATATAGAGTTGATGCATAGTATATAAGAAGTTTTGGGAGCCTGTCCAGGTTTCTGCTGGTACCAGACAAATAATTATTGCTATAAACACTGGGGTTGGTTTTACAGGTCAGTGACAGTGGATCCTGGAGTAAATGTCACGCACCTGAGGTTGAGCCCAGTCACCTGGCCGCTGCATCCTGCACACAAACACAAATCACATTAATCAGCGGAGGTGAAGAGAGAGAACAGGCAGCGCATCACGTCTGAAATGTTGCTGAGTGACTGAACCTGTGAAGGCAGCAGGCCAGCGTCCAGATGAGGAGGGTGATGAGAGTCATGGTGGTTGTGGTCGACAGACGGTCTGAGTCCTGCAGAGCATTACAGGACTATGTGCTTCAGTTCAGTGGAGGATCAGCTGACGCATGCAAAGCCTTCTCATGGAAATGATTCTCTGTCTCTGAGCGGACTGGAAGGTGACGGGACACAAACTCAGGAGCTGCTGCTCTGGATTTACACTTAAATATGAAGAAGCAGAATTGAGAAGTTGTCAGCATCTGGATTCAAATTGTGTCACTTTCATTGATGCAAATATGTGTATTTCATTCCCTTTGAATTACAGAGTGAGTAGACGATAACAGAATTTTCAAAACATTTTGTTTTAATTCTTTTGAAGTATCCTGTTTGTTTTACATCTTTCAAATGATGTCAACTATTTTTCAAATATTAATTCATGATAAAGTTAAATCAACTTTTGTCTCTCAATGTTCAGAAGTAAATAAAAAATGTTAAGAACATATATTTATTTATTATTAAATCTTGACGAAATTTAAAGCTACAGTAGCTCAATATAAACATTAAGTGTAAATTGTAGTTTAACCCTGAACAAAGTGACTCTTCAGGTGGACAGACTGTTGTTCACGGTGCAGGAGGTTTTAAAGCAGCACCTAATGAGTCATCACTGTGGTGACTGGTGGAGGAACCAAACTCTGACATTGACTGTAAGTACCAGAGATTTTTACTTTGTGCATTTATAACTTTTATCAATAATGAACAAGAATTTGATCAAGTTCAGAGATGACTGGCTGATAATTTTGGTTGAATTTTATCAATCTAAGGTAACTCATCCTGAGAAAAGAAAATGCAGATCAATATTTATTGATCGTAATCAGTTTATGTAGATTAATACATTTATAGAAACATACTAAAACAAATGTTTCATCTATTTTCATGTATTAATGATGATTTTTATTCACATGTTTAAAACGTTTTAAATAGGAATTTGCCTTTAAGTTTCAAACTAAATCATAAACTTCGTTTAAAATGTTAAGTTTGAATTGATCAAACATATTTTGGCACAAAAATCTGATGTTGAAATACAAACAGGATTTTATCAGTAGATGCAGCTCAGCTTTGTGTCTTCTACGCTTCATGTGGTGAAAAGGAAGTGAAAGAAAACAGACTTGGTTGTAAAGGTTTGAAACTTCTGTTTCTACACCAGTGTTTCAGCTCTGTGAGTTTAAACAGGAAGAAAATCAATCTCAGGGACGCAGTTATTCACTGTCACACGTTGAGAAACAGACGGAAGACGCCCTCACACTTATCAATAATCATTATCAGTGTCCTTTCTCAGCCACATTGACATTTGGAACTCGGTGGCTGGATGGTCTGACACTGAGTGAATGATGTTCAACAGTAGAAGTTCTTCTTTGTTTACCTATAACGCATAAGAAATCACCCGTACGCCATTTCCTTCATCCTCATCCTTTGTCTTTCTCCTCTCTCCTCCAGTGGGGTGTGGTGCGGCTCACTCCTGACCGCCCTCCCCCTCCAGTGAAGAGCTGCAGCAGGGCAGTGCTACTGTGGTGTGTCTGGCCAGCGGCTTCCCTCAGCCTGGAGCCGGGGCTGGAAGTGTGTGTGTGGCGGTGCAGCTCCTCAGGGGTGTCTCACAGCCCGGGGTCCTGGGAGGGGGGGCCACTTCCTGCCAGCCGAGCAGCACCATGAGCCTCCTGCAGAGCAGTGGAGGAAGGCGGGCCTAGTGGGAGCTGTGAGGCCAGTCTGACCGGACAGAGCCTCTTGTCACAAACCCTGACCCTGACCGCCTGCCTGAGTAGAGAGAAGCACCGGATGGAGCCACAGCTCTACTGTGGGTCCGTGTGATTTACATGTGTTCTACTGCAGCTCTGCATGTCTTCATGTCTCTTTCTTCAACTCAATATGACAGTCCAATGCTGTATTGTGCTACTTTTGAAACAAGAATAAATATTTCATGTTCTCAATTTGTTTTTCACATTTCTATTTTTTACTTTACTAAAATAAATGTATCATCACTAACATCTGCTTCTGTTTTATTTTTTCTAAGTAAAATATATGGAATGTAAATCTGTGTTTACTTACTTAGACAGTAATTTCTCTTGTGTGGATCTGCATGAAAACCATGTTTCTGACTTCTGAGTTGAACATTGAAATAAAAAATGATGAAAAAACTACAAAAGTATCACATTAGTAGTTTGTAGGACTTTCCTCATAATTCATATTATTGTCAATAAGTGATGGGGCTAAAAGTTTATAATGAACCTGAGAAATTAAAGGAAATTACACATTTAGCATAAGAGTTAATTAGATATTCTGTTCCATCCATGTTCTGATGTGTGAGTGCTTAATGGTAATACACTCATGAATGTGATTATAATCATCATATCACTATTTGATGAAGTGTAACAGAATCTAAAATGACGTTTAAAGTCAATAAATGAATATCTGGCAAAAATTTGTCATCAAATGAAATTGATAAATAACCACAATTTTCTGATTATTCTTGGTTTTAAACTCTCAGGATGTGCTGTTGTATGAGCTTCAATGTGTTTTATAATACATCGTATATATTCTCTGTGTTTATTGTAGTTTTCTGTTAACCATTCTGTAGAGCAACTAGTTGAGGCAGGTTTTACGTATACAGCCCGCCATAACACGTGTAACTCGGCCGTCAACGAGCGGCTCACTGCTCCGCCCAGAGAATCACCATGAAAACCTACTGGTGGGACTCCAGGGGCGTTCTCTAAGGGACTTTAGGGGCCTCAGGCAAGGACCTGGGTGTTTGGCATTGATAAACACCCCTACAAAGAAACACATGAACTACATCATTACACCTTCAAACAAATGACTATCATCAAAATTAAAAAGCAGACCTGCATCCACGTAAATGATAGTGAAGTAATAAGTTTAAGTTCAACCCCTCCACCACCTCTGGCTCATCTTACACACATTTAGACGTCTAGTCTTCTAACTAAAAATCTAAATTTGACAAAGTTGGTTGCATGGGCTTTGTTTGGGAGATTTCTGTTTCATATAAAACTGTGAGTTTGTTTCAGTTGTGTTTAGCTTCATTGTCGCTCTGCTTAAAGACTTCTGTGTTGTGTCTACTGACCAGTTATTCTCAGCAGCTAGAGTGAGACTAGTTTCACTTCAGTCAGACTGACTGAGGCTTTGTACGGCTCTAAATCACTGTGTGAACACATATGCTCCTCTTACTACATGGAAGCTCTGACAGTAAACTTCATGTATCTCACCTGAACTCCACTGATGGTCAAAGAGAAGCCAGAGCTGCTCTACTGCCACTGAATCGAGAGGAGTCTCTGAATATAGAGTTGATGCTAAGTACAGGTTAGTTGGGGAGCCTGTCCAGGTTTCCTGCTGGTACCAGGACATACGAACACCATTACTACTTACTATAAACACTGGGGTTGGATTTACAGGTCAGTGTGACAGTGGATCCTGGAGTAAAATGTCACGACTGGAGGCTGAGTCACACAGTCACCTGGCCGCTGCATCCCTGCACACAAACACAAATCATACATTAACTGGCTGGAGGTGAAGAGAGAGAACAGGCAGCGATCACGCCTTGAAATGTTGCTGAGTGACTGAACCTGGTGAAGCTGCAGCAGGCCAGTCCAGATGAGGAGGGATGAGAGTCATGGTGGTTGTGGTCGACTGACGGGTCTGAGTCCTGCAGAGTTGGAGTCACAGGACTATAAAGCTTCTCAGTTCAGTGGGAGGGATCAGCTGACGATGCAAAGCCCTCTCTATGGAAATGATTCCTCTGCTCTGGAGCGGATTGAAGGTGGACGGGACACAAACCCAGGAGCCGCTGCTGTTTCGATTTACAATTTCAACATGAAGAAGCAGAATTGAGGGTCGCCAGCATCTGGATTCAAATTGTGTCGCTTCATTGATGCAAATATGTGTATTTCATTCCCTGAATTACAGAGTGAGTAGACGTGACAATAGAAGTTTCTAAATATTTTGTTTTAATTATTTTGAAACATCCTGTTTATTTCCATGTTTCAAATGATGTCAAACTATTTTTCAAATTATTAATTCATAATAAAGTTAAATCAATCTTTGTCTCAATGCTTAGATGTAATAAAATGCATAATTCTTTTTAATTTTATTTTATTCTGTTGAAATTTCACACAGTAGCTCAATATAAATATTATGTAAATTGTGTTTACCAAAAAAAGTGACTTTCTTCAGGTGGACACTCTGGTGTCTGACTTTGAAAAGTTCTGGTCTGCACACATGGGAGAGTTTGTCTTCAAGGCTTCTTACCAGAAAAAAACCTTGAATGTGATTGTTGTTAATGGACTATTTCATCCCCAAATCAAGAAATGTATCAAAATCTGACTACGTGATTTTGTTTCTTAACTAAATCCAACTGCGACTGAACACTGAAGCTTGTGGGAAGCTGCTCTGGGAGTACCTCTCCCTCAGAAATATCCTTCATGTCTATAGATGCACACTGACCCTGCTGGCAGTTCACCATCATCAATAACTCCATCATGGCGTGAGGCTGATTTTGTTTTACATTACATTTCATTTAGCTGACGCTTTTATCCAAAGCGACTTACAATAAGTGCATTCAACCATGAGGGTACAAACCCAGAACAACAAGAATCAAGAAAGTAGAATTTCTTCAAGAAAGTCAAACTACAAAGTGCTATAATTAAGTGCCATTTAAGTGCTGCTAATGTGTTAGTTTAAACTTTTATTGAAGGTATAGTCGGAAGAGGTGTGTTTTTAGTTTGCGGTGGAAGATGTGTAGACTTTCTGTCCTGATGTCATGGGGAGCTCGTTCCACCATTTAGGAGCCAGGACAGCAAACAGTCGTGATTTTGTTGAGTGTTTAGCTCGCAGTGAGGGAGCAACAAGCCGATTGGCAGATGCAGAGCGGAGTGAACGGGCTGGGGTGTAACGTTTGACCATGTCCTGGATGTAGACTGGACCCGATCCGTTCGCAGCACGGTACGCAAGTACTAATGTTTTGAAACGGATGCGGGCAGCCACTGGTAACCAGTGAAGGGAGCGGAGGAGGAGTAGTGAGTTGAATTTATGTTAAAGACCAGTCGAGCTGCTGCATTCTGGATGAGCTGCAGAGGTCGGATGGCACTAGCAGGTAGACCTGCCAGGAGGGAGTTGCTATAGTCTAGGGGTGAGATGACCAGAGCCTGGACCAGAACCTGCGCCGCCTTCTGAGTGAGAAGGGGACGTGTTCTCCTGATGTTGTGCAGCATGTATCTACAGGAACGTGTTGTTGCAGTAATGTTGGCCGTAAGGGAGAGTTGACTGTCGAGTGTCACACCCAGGTTCATAGCAGTCTGGGTGGGGGCTAACACGGAGTTGTCTGTCAAGTTTCTGTCCTTGTTCAACCTTTTCATCACCATGTACATCAGTCATTTCATGCAGCTCTGATATCAGGGAAAGAAGTAAGTACGTGTCATCTGACCTCAGTGACCCCAGGCCTCTGTTTTATTTAAGTATTCTCACCCTCTGAGAATACTCTGAGTATCAATCAGACTAAATGTGACAGTGAAGTTCATGAGTATCAGGCTCATTCGAATACTCTGTGAAAAAATTAAGTTGAACATGTCAATTCCATTAAAACTGAGCAAACTGCATCTGCTAATAAAGATAAAACCATGTGAATAAAAAGAGCTGCAAAATGCATCATGAGGCCTAAAGAGACCTTAGTTAGATAGACTGTCTATATGAAGGTATAGACAGTCTGATTACTATATAATGATATATAAGGTCAATATAGATGTAAATACAGTCTATTGACTGTCTAAGGAATATATTTATCATATAATAGCTATATATATAATATAATATATTATTAATATATTTATAAATCAATCAATCAATCAATCAAATTTTATTTGTATAGCCCATATTCACAAATCACAGTTTGTCTCATAAGGCTTTAACAGAGTGTGACATCCTCTGCCCTTAACCCTCAACAAGAGTAAGGAAAAACTACTAAAAACCCTTTTAACAGGGTAAAAAGAAGGTAGAAACCTCAGAGAGAGCCACATGTGAGGGATCCCTCTCCCAGGACGGACAGAAGTGCAATAGATGTCAAGTGTAAAGGAGAACATCATCAAGATAAAGGTTTTAGCAGCATTGATAAGGGTAAACATTTTGAAGCATAACTGAAGGTCAATGAATTGACAGATTATTGTCAGTAACGGTCCAGTATCTGAGGAGAAATACTATATATCAAGCAGTCCTGCTGCAATCATAGTCTATGGTCAGCTGCCACCACGATCATGATCCACCATCAAGATCGGATGCCACTATAGTCCACAGTCATTGTCCACTGCCGCCATTAGGATCCATCATCAGCTGCCACCTCGAACGTGGTCCACCACCATTATCAGATGCCAACACGATAAAGGATCCGCCATTATTATCACGATCAGCCAGCACGATACTGGATCCACCATACTGGATCCACCATTACGATCTCTGATACGCGATCCACAGATCATAATCCACGATGTGGCCACAGCCGCGGCCCTGGATCTGCAGCCGATACGGCAAAGGGACTCCGGGGAAGAAGTCAAGTCAGTAACATGTATTGATGGGATATGAATTACTTTGATGTGATAACGATTGAGAAGAGGAAGGAGAAGCTGGAAAGAGAAGCTCCGAGTGTCATGTGTCCCCGACCTTCTAGACCTATAGCAGCATAACTAAGAGCAGGTCTAAGACAAGCCTGGACCGGCTCTAACTATAAGCTTTATCAAAAGGAAGGTTTTAAGCCTACTCTTAAACGTACAGATGGTGTCTGCCTCCCGAACTGAAAGTGGGAGATGATTCCATAGGAGAGGGGCTTGATAGCTGAAAGCTCTGGCTCCTACTCTACTTTTAGAGACTTTAGGGACGACAAGTAAGCCTGAATTCTGGGAGCGCAGTGCTCTAGTGGGTTGATAAGGTACTATCAGCTCTTTGAGGTATAATGGTGCCATATTATGAAGGGCCTTGAAGGTGAGGAGGAGAATTTTAAATTCTGTTCTAGATTTAACCGGAAGCCAGTGTAGCGAAGCTAATACTGGAGAAATGTGGTCTCTTTTCTTTGTTCTTGTCAGGACACGTGCTGCTGCATTTTGGACAAGCTGCAGAGTCTTTAACGACTTACTGCTGGAGCCTGATAATAAGGAATTACAATAATCAAGTCTGGATGTAACAAAAGCGTGGACTAGTTTTTCTGCATCTTTTTGAGAAAGGACATGTCTGATTTTTGAGATATTACGCAAGTGGAAAAAGGCGGTCCTAGAAATTTGTTTTAAAGGGGACATAGCATGCCCATTTTACCACAAGTTGATATGGTTCCTTGGGGTCTTAATGAAATGTCTGTAACATACTTTGGTCAAAATACCACAAGGATCATATAAAACAGCCTTTTACCCTGTATAAAACAGCCCTCCACAGAGCGACCTGTTTTGACTGCCTGTTCCTTTAAATGCTAATGAGCCAGCTCCCCCCTCCCCCCTCTCCCCCCATGATTTTAAACGATATAAATTACATATTTTATATGATATAAATTATCAAATATGCATCCCATACTTTGTATTCCCCTTGTTGTCCTGGAGTTTTAATTTTCCCAATCACATAATTAAATGTCCCCCTCTGCCCATCCACTACAAGCACACAAGCAGACAGACAGAGAGAGAAAGAGAGGTGGGGGGCTATGAAGACCATCATTTACCCCGAACCCCGACATTCAACGGGTACAACAACAAGCGGAGAAAGCAGAATCGCGGGCTGACCTTATATGTACAGTCTATGGGGCTGACCAGCGGAGAAATGCTCGTCCCGTGTGAACAGCCAGGCGGCTCGCGCTGGAGAACGGCGCTGCGCTGCCTCGCAGCGGCGCTCGCCCGGTGTACCCGGCGTAACTACTGTACCCGGCGTAACTACTGTAACCCGGCGGAACTACTGTACCCCGGCGGAACTACTGTAACCCGGCGGAACTACTGTAACCCGGCGGAACTACTGTAACCCGGCGGAACTACTGTAACCCGGCGTACAGTAGAGCTGAACACTGCGGAAGTCTTCCACACAGCTGGCAGTGTGGAAGACCGCCAGAGGCAGCGCAGCGCCTGCTCGCCGCGCAGCCGCCTGGCTGTTCACACGGGAAAGCATTTCTCCGCTGGTCAGCCCCATAGACTGTACATATAAGGTCAGCCCGCGATTCTGCTTTCTCCGCTTGTTGTTGTACCCGTTGAATGTCGGGGTTCGGGGTTACAGTAGCGCTGAACACTGCGGAAGTCCTCCACACTGCTGCTGTGTGGCGCTGACACAAATTCCAGCTCACGCACGGGGAAGCGGCGGTCGCTCCCGAGCAGCTGCTGCAGCCTCCGGTCCCAACGATCCACACAAATGCCACATGTGAGTGAATCGCGGGCTGACCAGCGGAGAAATGCTCGTCCCTGTGAACAGCCCGGCTGCGTGCTTGGGAAGGCGCTGCGCTGCCTCGCAGCCTCCGGTGTAAACCCGGAAGTAACGAGTGTGGGGGACGGGACGGGACGGGGGTGGGCCAAGACCATGTAGGAGACTTCCAGTGTATTGTTACGACACAATACCCAGGAAGCGCAATCGAGTCGCTCAAGCATGACGTTTCTGACTTAGAGGAACTATAACAAACGCGAGAGTGTTTTTTCCCAGAGTTTTTGGGTTGGTAGACATGCCAGATACCCTCATTAACCTGTAGAAGCACTAACAAAGTGGAATTTGCATGCTATGTCCCCTTTAAGTGTGAATTAAAGGACAAATCAGGATCGAAGATCACTCCCAAGTTCCTGACTGTTTCATTGGAAGCAAAGGCAATGTCGTCCAGCGCAGCTATATCATTAGATAATGTATCTCTAAGGTGTTTAGGGCCAAGTATTAGACCCTCTGTTTTATCTGAGTTTAATAAGAGAAAATTGTGGGTCATCCAGGTTTTATGTCCTTGAGACATGCTTGGAGTTTAGTTAATTGATTACATTGTTCAGGTTTTATTGACAAGTATAACTGGCTGTCATCCGCATAGCAGTGAAAATTTGCCGAGTGTGTCCTGATAATGTTTCCTAGTGGAAGCATATATAATGAGAATAAAATTGGGCGAGCACAGAGCCCTGTGTAACACCGTGGTTAACTTTGATGCGCGCAGATGACTCATCATTAATTTGCACGAAATCGATCTGAAAAATATGATTTAAACCAGTTTAGGTGGTTCCTTTAATGCTAACCCTAACCCTGCTTAATGGTAATACACTTTTGAATGTGTCATTATAATAATCATCATATCACTATTTGATGAAGTGTAACATAATCTAAATGACATTTAAAGTCGATAAATAAATATCTGGCAACAATTAGTCATCAAATGAAATTTATAAATTTCTCCTCTCTCTCCTACAGTGGGGGTGGTGCGGCCCACCCTGACCGTCCTCCCCCCCTCCAGTGAAGAGCTGCAGCAGGGCAGTGCCACTGTGGTGTGTCTGGCCAGCGGGGGCTTCCCCTCAGCCTGGAGCCTGGGCTGGAAGGTGGGGGGCAGCAGCAGCTCCTCAGGGGTGTCTCACAGCCCGGGGGTCCTGGGGAGGGGCGGCCACTACAGCTGGAGCAGCACCATGAGCCTCCCTGCAGATCAGTGGAGGAAGGCGGGCTCAGTGAGCTGTGAGGCCAGTCTGACCGGACAGAGCCCTGTCGCTCAAACCCTGGACCCTGACCGCTGCTCGGAGTAGAGAGACGACCGGATGGAGTCATTGTGCTCTACTGTGGGTCCGTGTGATTTACATGTGTTCTACTGCAGCTCTGCATGTCTTCATGTCTTTTCTTCAACTCATTATGACAGTCCAATGCTGTATTGTGCTACTTTTGAAACAAGAATAAATATTTCATGTTCTCAATTTGTTTTTCACATTTCTATTTTTTACTTCACTAAAATAAAATATATCATCACCAACATCTGCTTCTGTTTTATTTTTTCTGCGGCAAAAGATATTAATGTAAATCTGTGTTTTACTTCTACTTAGACAGTAATTTCTCTCGTGTGGATCTGCATGAAAACCATGTTTCTGACTTCTGAGTTGATCATTGAACAAAATGATGAAAATCACAAAAGTATCACATTAGTAGTTTGTAGGACTTTCCTCATAATTCATATTATTGTCAATAAGTGACAGAAGTAAAAGTTTATTATGAAACCTGAGAAATTAAAGGGAAATTACACATTTAGCATAAGAGTTAATTAGATATTCTGTTCCATCCATGTTCTGATGTGTGAGTGCTTAATGGTAATACACTTTTGAATGTGTGATTATAATAATCATCATATCACTATTTGATGAAGTGTAACAGAATCTAAATGACAATTAAAGTCGATAAATAAATATCTGGCAACATTTAGTCATCAAATGAAATTGATAAATAACCACAATTGTCTGATTATTCTGGTTTTAAACTTGCAGGATGTGCTGGTTGTATGAGCTCAATGTGTTTTATAATACATCGTATATATTCTCTGTGTTTATTGTAGTTTTCTGTTAGAACTCATTCTGTAGAGCAACTAGTTGAGGCAGGTTTTTTACGATACAGCTCCGTTTACAACACGTGCAACTCGGCCGGTCAGCGCAGCGTTCACTGCTCCGCGAAGAATCACCATGAAAACTCATTTGTGGGACTCAAGGGCGTTTCAAGGGACTTTAGGGGCCTCAGGCAAAGAGGACCTGGGGAGCCTACATCAACGAAACACCCCCTAAAAGAAATACATGAACCACATCACTACAATCTTCAAACAAATATTATAAAATCAAAATTTAAAAGTGCAAACCTGTGCATCCACGTAAATGATAGTGAAGTAATAACCTCAGGCTCATCTTACACACACATTTAGACGTTCTAGTCTTCAACTCAAAATCTAAAATGACAAAGTTGGTTGCATGGGGCTTTGTTTGGAGATTTCTGAACATTTAAAACTGTGAGTTTGTTTCAGTTGTGTTTAGCTTCATTGCCGCTCTGCTTGAAGACTTGTGTTGTGTTCACTGGACCAGTTATTCTCTGTGCAGCTGCAGCAGACCAGTTTCACTTCAGTCAAACTGAGGGAGGTTTTTGTACGGCTCTAAATCACTGTGTGGACACTCCACTGCTATGATAACCGAGACAGTAATAATCTCCAACATCTTCAGCCTGAACACCGCTGATGGTTAAGGTGAAGCTAGAACCAGAGCCACTGCCACTGAATCGAGAGGGAGTTCCTGAATGTAGAGTTGATGCATAGTATATAAGAAGCTTGGGAGCCTGTCCAGGTTTCTGCTGGTACCAGGACAAATAATTACCTGTAACACTGGGGTTGGTTTTACAGGTCAGCGTGACAGTGGATCCTGGAGTAAATGTCACGACTGGAGGCTGAGTCACAGTCATCTGGCCGCTGCATCCTGCACACAAACACAAATCATACATTAATTAACTGAGCTGAGGTGAAGAGAGAGAACAGGCAGCGCATCACGTCTGAAATGTTGCTGAGTGACTGAACCTGTGAAGCTGCAGCAGGCCAGCGTCCAGATGAGGAGGGTGATGAGAGTCATGGTGGTTGTGGTCGACTGACGGGTCTGAGTCCTGCAGAGTTGGAGTCACAGGACTATAAAGCTTCTCAGTTCAGTGGAGGATCAGCTGACGATGCAAAGCCTCCTCTCTATGGAAATGATTCCTCTGCTCTGAGCGGACTGAAGGTGACGTGGGACACAAACTCAGGAGCGTTGCTGTTTTGGATTTACTAAATATGAAGAAGCAGAATTCGTCAGCATCTGGATTCAAATTGTGTCACTTTCATTGATGCAAATATGTGTATTTCATTCCTTGAATTACAGAGTGAGTAGACGTACAATAGAATTTTCAAAACATTTGTTTTAATTCTTTTGAAGCATCCCGTTTATTTTACATCTTTCAAATGATGTCAAACAATTTTTCGAAATATTAATTCATGACAAAGTTAAATCAACTTTTTGTCTCTCAATGTTCAGAAGTAACAAAAATGTTAACAAATACATATTTTTTTATTATTAAATCTTGATGAAATTTCAAGCCACATTAGCTCAATATAAATATTAAGTGTAAATTGTGTAGTTTAACCAGAACAAAGTGACTCTTCAGTGGACAGACTGTTGTTCACGGTGCAGGAGGTTTTTGTACGAGCACCTAATGAGTCTGTATCACTGTGGTGCACTTTCGGTGGAGGAACCAAACTCGACATTGACTGTAAGTACCAGAGATTTTTACTTTGTGCTTTTATAACTTTTATCAAATGATGAACAAGAACTTGATCAAGTTCAGAGATTGACTGGCTGACAATTTTGTTGTATTTTTATCAATCTAAGGTAATCTCATATCCTGAGAAAAAGAAATGCAGATCAATATTTATTGATCGTAATCAGTTTATGTAGATTAATACATTTATAGAAACATACTAAAACAAATGTTTCATCTATTTTCATGTACAATTATGATTTTTATTCACATGTTTAGAACATTTTAAAGTTGAATTTGCTCAAGCTTCAAACTAAATCATAAACTGTTTAAAAATGTTTAGTTTGAATAGATCAAACATATTTTGGCACAAAAATCAGATGTTGAACACAAACAGGATTTTATCAGTAGATGCAGCTCAGCTTTGTGTTCACGCTTCATGTGGTGAAAAGGAAGTGAAAGAAACAGACGACAAAGGTTTGAACTGTTTTCACACCAGTGTTTCAGCTCTGTGAGTTTAAACAGAAGAAAATCATCTCAGGGACGAGTTATTCACTGTCACACGTTGAGAAACAGACGTGAAGACGTCCTCAATAATCATCAATAATCATTATCAGTGAACCTTCTCAGCCACATTGACACTTGAACCCTGCGGCTGATGGTCTGACACTGAGTGAATGATGTTCAACAGTAGAAGTTCTTCTGTTTCATTTCATAACATACAAGAAATCACCTGTATGTCATTTTCCTTCATCCTCATCCCTTTGTCTTTTCTCCCCTCTCTCTCCTCCAGTGGGTGTGGTGCGGCCCACCCTGACCGTCCTCCCCCCCTCCAGTGAAGAGCTGCAGCAGGGCAGTGCCACTGTGGTGTGTCTGGCCAGCGGGGGCTTCCCCTCAGCCTGGAGCCTGGGCTGGAAGGTGGGGGGCAGCAGCAGCTCCTCAGGGGTGTCTCACAGCCCGGGGGTCCTGGGGAGGGGCGGCCACTACAGCTGGAGCAGCACCATGAGCCTCCTTGCAGATCAGTGGAGGAAGGCGGGCTCAGTGAGCTGTGAGGCCAGTCTGACCGGACAGAGCCCTGTCGCTCAAACCCTGGACCCTGACCGCTGCTCGGAGTAGAGAGACGACCGGATGGAGTCATTGTGCTCTACTGTGGGTCCGTGTGATTTACATGTGTTCTACTGCAGCTCTGCATGTCTTCATGTCTTTTCTTCAACTCATTATGACAGTCCAATGCTGTATTGTGCTACTTTTGAAACAAGAATAAATATTTCATGTTCTCAATTTGTTTTTCACATTTCTATTTTTTACTTTACTAAAATAAAATGTATCATCACCAACATCTGCTTCTGTTTTATTTTTTCTGCGGCAAAAGATATTAATGTAAATCTGTGTTTTACTTCTACTTAGACAGTAATTTCTCTCGTGTGGATCTGCATGAAAACCATGTTTCTGACTTTTGAGTTGAACATTGAACAAAATGATGAAAATCACAAAAGTATCACGTTAGTAGTTTGTAGGACTTTCCTCATAATTCTTATTATTGTCAATAAGTGACAGAAGTAAAAGTTTATAATGAAACCTGAGAAATTAAAGGGAAATTACACATTTAGCATAAGAGTTAATTAGATATTCTGTTCCATCCATGTTCTGATGTGTGAGTGCTTAATGGTAATACACTGTTGAATGTGTGATTATAATAATCATCATATCACTATTTGATGAAGTGTAACAGAATCTAAATGACATTTAAAGTCGATAAATAAATATCTGGCAACATTTAGTCATCAAATGAAATTGATAAATAACCACAATTGTCAGATTATTCTGGTTTTAAACTTGCAGGATGTGCTGGTTGTATGAGCTCAATGTGTTTTATAATACATCGTATATATTCTCTGTGTTTATTGTAGTTTTCTGTTAGAACTCATTCTGTAGAGCAACTAGTTGAGGCAGGTTTTTTACGATACAGCTCCGTTTACAACACGTGCAACTCGGCCGGTCAACGCAGCGTTCACTGCTCCGCCAGAGAATCACCATGAAAACTCATTTGTGGGACTCCAGGGGCGTTTCAAGGGACTTTAGGGGCCTCAGGCAAAAAGGACCTGGGGAGCCTACATTGACCCAAACACCCCCCTACAAAGAAACACATGAACCACATCATTACAATCTTCAAACAAATATTATATAGTCAAAATTTAAAAAGTGCAGACCTGTGCATCCACGTAAATGATAGTGAAGTAATAACCTCAGGCTCATCTTACACACACATTTAGACGTTGTAGTCATCAACTAAAAATCTAAAATGACAAAGTTGGTTGCATGGGGCTTTGTTTGGAGATTTCTGAACATTTAAAACTGTGACTTTGTTTCAGTTGTGTTTAGCTTCATTGTCGCTCTGCTTGAAGACTTGTGTTGTGTTCACTGGACCAGTTATTCTCTGTGCAGCTGCAGCAGACCAGTTTCACTTCAGTCAAACTGAGGGAGGTTTTTGTACGGCTCTAAATCACTGTGTGGACACTCCACCGCTATGATAACTCTGACAGTAGTAAACTGCTGCATCTTCACTCTGAACTCCACTGATGGTCAAAGAGAAGTCAGAGCTGCTTCCACTGCCACTGAATCGAGAGGGAGTTCCTGAATATAGAGTTGATGCATAGTATATAAGAAGCTTGGGAGCCTGTCCAGGTTTCTGCTGGTACCAGGACATACGATCATTGTTATAAACACTGGGGTTGGATTTACAGGTCAGCGTGACAGTGGATCCTGGAGTAAATGTCACGACTGGAGGCTGAGTCACAGTCACCTGGCCGCTGCATCCTGCACACAAACACAAATCATACATTAATCAGCGGAGGTGAAGAGAGAGAACAGGCAGCGCATCACGTCTGAAATGTTGCTGAGTGACTGAACCTGTGAAGCTGCAGCAGGCCAGCGTCCAGATGAGGAGGGTGATGAGAGTCATGGTGGTTGTGGTCGACTGACGGGTCTGAGTCCTGCAGAGTTGGAGTCACAGGACTATAAAGCTTCTCAGTTCAGTGGAGGATCAGCTGACGATGCAAAGCCTCCTCTCTATGGAAATGATTCCTCTGCTCTGAGCGGACTGAAGGTGACGTGGGACACAAACTCAGGAGCGTTGCTGTTTGGATTTACACTAAATATGAAGAAGCAGAATTGAGGGTCGTCAGCATCTGGATTCAAATTGTGTCACTTTCATTGATGCAAATATGTGTATTTCATTCCCCTTGAATTACAGAGTGAGTAGATGTACAATAGAATTTTCAAAACATTTTTTTAATTCTTTTGAAGCATCCTGTTTGTTTTACATCTTTCAAATGATGTCAAAGTATTTTTCGAAATATTAATTCATGACAAAGTTAAATCAACTTTTTGTCTCTCAATGTTCAGAAGTAACAAAAATGTTAACAAATATATATTTTTTATTATTAAATCTTGATGAAATTTCAAGCCACATTAGCTCAATATAAATATTAAGTGTAAATTGTGTAGTTTAACCAGAACAAAGTGACTCTTCAGTGGACAGACTGTTGTTCACGGTGCAGGAGGTTTTTGTACGAGCACCTAATGAGTCTGTATCACTGTGGTGGACTTTTGAGTGCACCTGTCTTTATGAAACTGAGAGGAAGAGGTGACGCTGAGTGAGAACATGTGGACATCACATGAAGGAACTTTCACTTCTGTGTCTGACTTTGAAAAGTTCTGGTCTGCACACATGGGAGAAGTTTGTCTTCAAGGCTTTTGACCAGAAAACCTTTGAATGTGATTGTTGTTAATGGACTATTTCATCCCAAACCAAGAAATGTATCAAAATCTAACCACGTGATTTTGTTTCCTCAACTAAATCCAACTGCGACTGAACACTGAAGCCAGGAAGCTGCTCTGGGAGTAACTCTCTCCCTCAGAAATATCCCTTCATGTCTATAAGTAGATGCACACTGCCCCCTGCTGGCAGTTCACCATCATCAATAACTCCATCATGGTGTGAGGCTGATTTTGTTTTCTGTCCTTGTTCAACCTTTTCATCACCATGTACATCAGTCATTTCATGCAGCTCTGATATCAGGGAAAGAAGTAAGTAAGTACGTGTCATCTGACCTCAGTGACCCCACACTGTAACGAATTGCTGTAAGAAAACAGCCAAATTCTGACTGTAACATTCTGTTTTCCATTAAAACGGCACTGTGCTGTAGAAAACAATGCATTCTGGGAAATATTTATGAGCAGCTTGCTGTTTTCCTTAAAACATTGCAATATACTGTAAACAGCATTGCATTCTGGGGGTGATGTCAGAATCAACGGCAGAGAGGTCCTGCAAAAGCGGAATGCTACTATATTTGTAGAAGACGCATGTTGAACACAAAGTCGTGAAGCCAACTCTGGACCTTTTTTAGAGGATTATCCATCTGAATCCTGCATTTTATCAGCAAGTCTTCGGTGAGTTGAAATAAACTTTGTCTGCCTTGCATTTTTTGCTTACTTTTGCTGTCTTTTATACAAACTCAGACTGATTAGAACTGTAACTTAGCTAGCTTGCAGCACTCGCATGTGGTCCTCTCAATCAGCCATGCAGTGACTTGTGAGTACAGCAGTAAAACTACTTTTTAAATTATTATTTTGTAGATTCGGCCAATACTAAATAGTACTTAAAAGTTCATCTTATTGTCTTTTTGTATGGTCAGTTGGTTTGCAGCTAGGAGCATTATTGTGAGTTTGTCCTCTTCTGTACATTTTCAACTCCACTACAGCTTTGATAATGTTACATCTTATTGGGTATTAAAGTTGAACTAATAGTGTGTCATATTAGTATGTTGTCCAGCTGCTGAAGGAACCACTTTACAAAGACTTCAGATGGACTCGTTCTAATATTCTCACCACATTTTTTTGTCCGTGCTCTGCAGCAATCTCCCACAGTGGTGGCGAAAGGACACTCAACCTACTTTGACTCCTCCTCTAGTAATGCTTGGTATGTATTCAGAACATAACTTATATTGCATATCACATTGGTTTTTTTTAAGTTATCTGTATTAATCATAAATAAAGCATGACTTTTCTTCCCATTAGAGATGTTTGCAAAAGTCAAGAAGCTTTTGAGATGACTCTTGATTCATGTTTCAGGTGAAAAAGAGCCTGTGACAGTTGGATACTGGATGATCAGCCTTGAGGATCACATGTGGGCATCCACCCAACCTTGTGACAGGGCTTGCTGTTTACAGTGTTCACATCTTTAACTGGGGAGCTGCCTGTACAAGGTCAGAATTGTGCTGCCTATCTGACATTTTCTCTTTTATTTCACATTTTCACATTTATTTTCAACCTCAACTTCATAAACACTTGTGACATCATATATAAAGACTTTACATCTGTCCAACCTCTAATCTCAGATTCATGTGTTTTGTAGATGCTTCTTTTGAATCAACCCAGAAAGAGGAACAAGAGCCGTGTGGGGGACTCGTCTCCAAGAGGACAGGGAGAGTCATTCAGAAGAAATCTGTCACAATCAACGAGGGAGAGGTCTCTCCCCAGGTTATTTGTAATTTTTTCTCTTTAATTTTGTACATGGAATCATATTCTTGCTCTCCTGTCCACTAAATATGCATTATTTTACTTCAAAAATGTGGGTATGCTTACTTTTTATGTGCACAAAAGTGAACATACTCACTTGGTACCATACCATACAATGGTATACCATTGTAGGATTTGGTCACTTAAGCTTTTAAAGGTTACTGTGTATATTATCAGTATCTGAGCAGACCCTATATCCTCCGCTTTATTTCACTCTGTTAGAAATTCGGGTCAGTTATTGGATGTATTTACTTCATGAATGTCACTTCTTGATCTTCCGTGCAATCAAATTGCAGAGCTCCCACCGTCTGTGCTTCACACACAATTCCTCAGAAACCATGTTCTAATGACAGTGTTTAGAGGACAATGTATCCTGCCATTGTGTTGTTAATAAGTCTCCTGTTTTCTATAGAATGTTTTGGTTGCTGCATTTTATTTACCTTAATCATTCAGTATACGTTGTTCAGAATATCACATCAAAATAGCGAACCAAGGTTTTGGTAAAGAGGAGTTTAATTTATAGGAATTGACTGTCATCCATGCTGCTATTACATTCAATTACATTGTACGGTATTTGAGATTATGTTGAATTTCATTTAAAACAATAATGTACAGACTGATGCTAATCGTATACTGTAAATATAAGAAAATGAAGCACTATAGTGTGTTTTAGTATGTGGACAGCACTAAACTGTAAATTAAGGTTACAGTAAGAAAACAGTAAATCCCTGGCAACCCTGCTGCCAGCAGTTTACTGTGAAAATAAGAAAATACAGCAATGCACTGTAATTCAGTTGATTTAGTTTTTACGGTAACACACTGTAAAGTTGATTACAGTATGAGTACTGTAAAATAACAGTAAACTGCAGGCAACCCTGCTGCCAGCAGTTTACTGTTAATTTACATGACAATTGTTTACAGTGCAGGCCTCTGTTTTATTTAAGTATTCTCTCCCTCTGAGAATACTCTGAGTATCAATCAGACTAAATGTGACAGTCACGTTTACGAGTATCAGGCTCATTCGAATACTTTGTAAAAAACATGAAGTTTAACATGTCAATTCCATTAAAACTGAGCAAACTGCATCTGCTAATAAAGATAAAACCATGTGAATAAAAAGAGCTGCAAAATGCATCATGAGGCCAAAAGAGACTTTAGTTAGATAGACTGTCATATGAAGGTATAGACAGTCTGATTACTATATAATGATATATAAGGTCTATATAGATATAAATACAGACTATTGATTATCTAAATAATATATTTATCATATAATATCTATATATATAATATAATAATATATTATTAATATATTTATAAACAGTCTATATAAAGAGGATGACACTCTGTATAAAATATGTAGAATCTATTGACAATCTGCATGTTTTCATGTCTTTTCTTCAACTCATTATGACAGTCCAATGCTGTATTGTGCTACTTTTGAAACAAGAATAAATATTTCATGTTCTCATGTCATTTGTTTTTCACATTTCTATTTTTACTTTACTAAAATAAAATATATCATCACCAACATCTGCTTCTGTTTTATTTTTTCTGCGGCAAAAGATATTAATGTAAATCTGTGTTTTACTTCTACTTAGACAGTAATTTCTCTTGTGTGGATCTGCATGAAAACCATGTTTCTGACTTCTGAGTTGAACATTGAACAAAATGATGAAAATCACAAAAGTATCACGTTAGTAGTTTGTAGGACTTTCCTCATAATTCATATTATTGTCAATAAGTGACAGAAGTAAAAGTTTATAATGAAACCTGAGAAATTAAAGGGAAATTACACATTTAGCATAAGAGTTAATTAGATATTCTGTTCCATCCATGTTCTGATGTGTGAGTGCTTAATGGTAATACACTTTTGAATGTGTGATTATAATAATCATCATATCACTATTTGATGAAGTGTAACAGAATCTAAATGACATTTAAAGTCGATAAATAAATATCTGGCAACATTTAGTCATCAAATGAAATTGATAAATAACCACAATTGTCTGATTATTCTGGTTTTAAACTTGCAGGATGTGCTGGTTGTATGAGCTCAATGTGTTTTATAATACATCGTATATATTCTCTGTGTTTATTGTAGTTTTCTGTTAGAACTCATTCTGTAGAGCAACTAGTTGAGGCAGGTTTTTTACGATACAGCTCCGTTTACAACACGTGCAACTCGGCCGGTCAACGCAGCGTTCACTGCTCCGCCAGAGAATCACCATGAAAACTCATTTGTGGGACTCCAGGGGCGTTTCAAGGGACTTTAGGGGCCTCAGGCAAAAGGGACCTGGGGAGCCTACATTGACCCAAACACCCCCCTACAAAGAAACACATGAACCACATCATTACAATCTTCAAACAAATATTTTATCATCAAAATTAAAAAGTGCAGACCTGTGCATCCACGTAAATGATAGTGAAGTAATAAAGTTTATGTTCAACCCCCCCACCACCACCTCAGGCTCATCTTACACACACATTTAGACGTTCTATTCTTCAACTAAAAATCTAAAATGACAAAGTTGGTTGCATGGGGCTTTGTTTGGAGATTTCTGAACATTTAAAACTGTGAGTTTGTTTCAGTTGTGTTTAGCTTCATTGTCGCTCTGCTTGAAGACTTGTGTTGTGTTCACTGGACCAGTTATTCTCTGTGCAGCTGCAGCAGACCAGTTTCACTTCAGTCAAACTGAGGGAGGTTTTTGTACGACTCTAAATCACTGTGTGGACACTCCACTGCCAAAATCACCGAGACAGTAATAATCTCCAACATCTTCGGCCTGAACACCTCTGATGGTTAAGGTGAAGCTAGAACCAGAGCCACTGCCACTGAATCGAGAGGGAGTTCCTGAATGTAGAGTTGATGTATAGTATATAAGAAGCTTGGGAGCCTGTCCGGGTTTCTGCTGGTACCAGGATATACGATCACCAGAACTACTCGTATAAACACTGGGTTTGGTTTTACAGGTCAGCGTGACAGTGGATCCTGGAGTAAATGTCACGACTGGAGGCTGAGTCACAGTCATCTGGCCGCTGCATCCTGCACACAAACACAAATCATACATTAATCAGCGGAGGTGAAGAGAGAGAACAGGCAGCGCATCACGTCTGAAATGTTGCTGAGTGACTGAACCTGTGAAGCTGCAGCAGGCCAGCGTCCAGATGAGGAGGGTGATGAGAGTCATGGTGGTTGTGGTCGACTGACGGGTCTGAGTCCTGCAGAGTTGGAGTCACAGGACTATAAAGCTTCTCAGTTCAGTGGAGGATCAGCTGACGATGCAAAGCCTCCTCTCTATGGAAATGATTCCTCTGCTCTGAGCGGACTGAAGGTGACGTGGGACACAAACTCAGGAGCGTTGCTGTTTGGATTTACACTAAATATGAAGAAGCAGAATTGAGGGTCGTCAGCATCTGGATTCAAATTGTGTCACTTTCATTGATGCAAATATGTGTATTTCATTCCCCTTGAATTACAGAGTGAGTAGACGTACAATAGAATTTTCAAAACATTTTGTTTTAATTCTTTTGAAGCATCCTGTTTGTTTTACAGCTTTCAAATGATGTCAAACTATTTTTCGAAATATTAATTCATGACAAAGTTAAATCAACTTTTTGTCTCTCAATGTTCAGAAGTAACAAAAATGTTAACAAATATATTTTTTTATTATTAAATCTTGATGAAATTTCAAGCCACATTAGCTCAATATAAATATTAAGTGTAAATTGTGTAGTTTAACCAGAACAAAGTGACTCTTCAGTGGACAGACTGTTGTTCACGGTGCAGGAGGTTTTTGTACGAGCACCTAATGAGTCTGTATCACTGTGGTGGACTTTCGGTGGAGGAACCAAACTCGACATTGACTGTAAGTACCAGAGATTTTTACTTTGTGCATTTATAACTTTTATCAAATAATGAACAAGAATTTGATCAAGTTCAGAGATTGACTGGCTGATAATTTTGTTGAATTTTTATCAATCTAAGGTAATCTCATATCCTGAGAAAAAGAAATGCAGATCAATATTTATTGATCGTAATCAGTTTATGTAGATTAATACATTTATAGAAACATACTAAAACAAATGTTTCATCTATTTTCATGTACAATGATGATTTTTATTCACATGTTTAAAACGTTTTAAAATAGAATTTGCTCAAGCTTCAAACTAAATCATAAACTGTTTAAAAATGTTTAGTTTGAATTGATCAAACATATTTTGGCACAAAAATCAGATGTTGAACACAAACAGGATTTTATCAGTAGATGCAGCTCAGCTTTGTGTTCACGCTTCATGTGGTGAAAAGGAAGTGAAAGAAACAGACGACAAAGGTTTGAACTGTTTTCACACCAGTGTTTCAGCTCTGTGAGTTTAAACAGAAGAAAATCATCTCAGGGACGAGTTATTCACTGTCACACGTTGAGAAACAGACGTGAAGACGTCCTCAATAATCATCAATAATCATTATCAGTGAACCTTCTCAGCCACATTGACACTTGAACCCTGCGGCTGATGGTCTGACACTGAGTGAATGATGTTCAACAGTAGAAGTTCTTCTGTTTCATTTTATAACATACAAGAAATCACCTGTACGTCATTTTCCTTCATCCTCATCCCTTTGTCTTTTCTCCCCTCTCTCTCCTCCAGTGGGTGTGGTGCGGCCCACCCTGACCGTCCTCCCCCCCTCCAGTGAAGAACTGCAGCAGGGCAGTGCCACTGTGGTGTGTCTGGCCAGCGGGGGCTTCCCCTCAGCCTGGAGCCTGGGCTGGAAGGTGGGGGAAGAGCAGCTCCTCAGGGGTGTCACAGCCCGGGGGTCCTGGGGAGGGGCGGCCACTACAGCTGGAGCAGCACCATGAGCCTCCTTGCAGATCAGTGGAGGAAGGCGGGCTCAGTGAGCTGTGAGGCCAGTCTGACCGGACAGAGCCCTGTCGCTCAAACCCTGGACCCTGACCGCTGCTCGGAGTAGAGAGACGACCGGATGGAGTCATTGTGCTCTACTGTGGGTCCGTGTGATTTACATGTGTTCTACTGCAGCTCTGCATGTCTTCATGTCTTTTCTTCAACTCATTATGACAGTCCAATGCTGTATTGTGCTACTTTTGAAACAAGAATAAATATTTCATGTTCTCATGTCATTTGTTTTTCACATTTCTATTTTTACTTTACTAAAATAAAATATATCATCACCAACATCTGCTTCTGTTTTATTTTTTCTGCGGCAAAAGATATTAATGTAAATCTGTGTTTTACTTCTACTTAGACAGTAATTTCTCTTGTGTGGATCTGCATGAAAACCATGTTTCTGACTTCTGAGTTGAACATTGAACAAAATGATGAAAATCACAAAAGTATCACGTTAGTAGTTTGTAGGACTTTCCTCATAATTCATATTATTGTCAATAAGTGACAGAAGTAAAAGTTTATAATGAAACCTGAGAAATTAAAGGGAAATTACACATTTAGCATAAGAGTTAATTAGATATTCTGTTCCATCCATGTTCTGATGTGTGAGTGCTTAATGGTAATACACTTTTGAATGTGTGATTATAATAATCATATCACTATTTGATGAAGTGTAACTGAATCTAAATGACATTTAAAGTCGATAAATAAATATCTGGCAACATTTAGTCATCAAATGAAATTGATAAATAACCACAATTGTTTCTGATTATTCTGGTTTTAAACTTGCAGGATGTGCTGGTTGTATGAGCTCAATGTGTTTTATAATACATCGTATATATTCTCTGTGTTTATTGTAGTTTGTTAGAACTCATTCTGTAGAGCAACTAGTTGAGGTTTTTACGATACAGCTCCGTTTACAACACCCAACTCGGCCAGTCAACGCAGCGTTCACTGCTCCGCCAGAGAATCACCATGAAAACTCATTTGTGGGACTCCAGGGGCGTTTCAAGGGACTTTAGGGGCCTCAGGCAAAAGGGACCTGGGGAGCCTACATTGACCCAAACACCCCCCTACAAAGAAACACATGAACCACATCATTACAATCTTCAAACAAATATTATAAAATCAAAATTAAAAAAGTGCAGACCTGTGCATCCACGTAAATGATAGTGATGTAATAAAGTTTAAGTTCACCCCCCCCCACCCCCCACCCCCCCACCCCTCCACCACCACCACCACGTCACCATAGAACGTCATTAGACGTTCTAGTCTTCAACTAAAAATCTAAAATGACAAAGTTGGTTGCATGGGGCTTTGTTTGGAGATTAATGAACATTTAAAACTGTGAGTGTGTTTCAGTTGTGTTTAGCTTCATTGTCGCTCTGCTTGAAGACTTGTGTTGTGTTCACTGGACCAGTTATTCTCTGTGCAGCTGCAGCAGACCAGTTTCACTTCAGTCAAACTGAGGGAGGTTTTTGTACGGCTCTAAATCACTGTGTGAACTGATCGTTGTCATGATAACCGAGACAGTAATAATCTCCAACATCTTCAGCCTGAACACCTCTGATGGTTAAGGTGTAGCTAGAACCAGAGCCACTGCCACTGAATCGAGAGGGAGTTCCTGAATTAAGAGTTGATGCTAAGTAAATAAGAAGCTTGGGAGCCTGTCCAGGTTTCTGAAGGTACCAACTGAGGTCAGCACCAATATCTGAACTCCCTGTGGCTCCGATGTTCACAGTCCCTCCAAGACTAACAGACTTGACTGAGTCAGTCTGAGTAAGAAAATTGTTGGCTGCAGACTCTGAAATAAGAAATGAATGAAAGAGCATCAGAGGAAATAGTTTCAACAGCCTGTGGAGGAAAATAAAGAAAACACATTTCCCCACGCCAAAATCTCTCACCTGACTCAAAAAAACCAGCATGACACTCAGAGTTACTGTCAACATCATCCTGATGCAGTTTCCTGTGTGAGTGCGTGAAAACGGTTCAGACTCTGTGTGACTTTAACTCTGAGGAGCAGCGATGCATAAAATTCATGTAAAATACTTTTGAGTGCACCTGTCTTTATGAAACTGAGAGGAAGAGGTGATTGAGTGAGAACATGTGGACATGACATGAAGGAACTTTCACTTCTGTGTCTGACTTTGAAAGTTCTGGTCTGCACACATGGGAGAAGTTGTATTCAAGGCTTTTTACAAGAAAACCTTTGAATGTGATTGTTGTTAATGGACTATTTCATCCCAAACCAAGAAATGTATCAAAATCTTACCACGTGATTTTGTTTCCTCAACTAAATCCAACTGTGACTGAACACTGAAGCCAGGAAGCTGCTCTGGGAGTAACTCTCTCCTGAAATATCCCTTCATGTCTATAAGTAGATGCACACTGCCCTCTGCTGGCAGTTCACCATCATCAATAACTCCATCATGGTGTGAGGCTGATTTTGTTTTCTGTCCTTGTTCAACCTTTTCATCACCATGTACATCAGTCATTTCATGCAGCTCTGATATCAGGAAAGAAGTAAGTACGCCGTCATCTGACCTCAGTGACCCCACACTGTAACGAATTGCTGTAAGAAAACAGCCAAATTCTGACTGTAACATTCTGTTTTCCATTAAAACGGCACTGTGCTGTAGAAAACAATGCATTCTGGGAAATATTTATGAGCAGCTTGCTGTTTTCCTTAAAACATTGCAATATACTGTAAACAGCATTGCATTCTGGGGGTGATGTCAGAATCAACGGCAGAGAGGTCCTGCAAAGCGGAATGCTACTATATTTGTAGAAGACGGATGTTGAACACAAAGTCGTGAAGCCAACTCTGGACCTTTTTTAGAGGATTATCCATCTGAATCCTGCATTTTATCATCAAGTCTTCGGTGAGTTGAAATAAACTTTGTCTGCCTTGCATTTTTGCTTACTTTTGCTGTCTTTTATACAAACTCAGACTGATTAGAACTGTAACTTAGCTAGCTTGCAGCACTCGCATGTGGTCCTCTCAATCAGCCATGCAGTGACTTGTGAGTACAGCAGTAAAGCTACTTTTTAAATTATTATTTTGTAGATTCGGCCAATACTAAATAGTACTTCAAAGTTATTCCTATTGTCTTTTTGTATGGTCAGTTGGTTTGCAGCTAGGAGCATTATTGTGAGTTTGTCCTCTTCTGTACATTTTCAACTCCACTACAGCTTTGATAATGTTACATCTCATTGGGTATTAAAGTTGAACTAATAGTGTGTCATATTAGTATGTTGTCCAGCTGCTGAAGGAACCACTTTACAAAGACTTCAGATGGACTCGTTCTAATATTCTCACCACATTTTTTTGTCCGTTTCATAGCACTCACAGTGGTGGCGAAAGGACACTCAACCTACTTTTGACTCCTCCTCTAGTAATGCTTGGTATGTATTCAGAACATAACTTATATTGCATATCAGATTGTTTTTTTAAGTTATCTGTATTAATCATAAATAAAGAATGACTTTTCTTCCCATTAGAGATGTTTGCAAAAGTCAAGATGCTTTTGAGATGACTCTTGATTCATGTTTCAGGTGAAAAGAGCCTGTGACAGTTGGATACTGGATGATCAGCCTTGAGGATCACATGTGGGGGCATCCACCCAACCTTTGTGACAGGGCTTGCTGTTTACAGTGTTCACATCTTTAACTGGGAGCTACCTGTACAAGGTCAGAATTGTGCTGCCTATCTGACATTTTCTCTTTTATTTCACATTTTCACATTTATTTTCAACCCTAACTTCATAAACACTTGTATAGACATCATATATAAAAGACTTTACATCTATCCAACCTCTAATCTCAGATTCATGTGTTTTGTAGATGCTTCTTTTGAATCAACCCAGAAAGAGGAACAAGAGCCGTGTGGGGACCTGGCTCAAGAGGACAGGGAGAGTCATTCAGAAGAAATCTGTCACAATTCAGGGAGAGGTCTCTCCCCAGGTTATTTGTATATTTTTCTCTTTAATTTTGTACATGGAATCATATTCTTGTTCTCCTGTCCACTAAATATGCATTATTTTACTTCAAAAATGTGGGTATGCTTACTTTTTATGTGCACAAAGGTGAACATACTCATGGCACTACACCATACAATGGTATACCATTGTAGGATTTGGTCACTTAAGCTTTAAAGGTTACTGTGTATATTATCAGTATTATGGTTTATGGGTTTTATCACATTTAATGAACATACTGATAACTGTCATGTTCTGTTGTGCATAGCTGAAATCTCCAACTGTAATGGACAACTTTGTTTCTATCAACAATAAACAGCAAGTATTTCAATTGGTGTTGCCTTTTATAAATAAATGTTGGGTTAATCAATTGATCTCGTTTTTTCTAAGACTCCTCTTTTCTATAGAATGTTTTGGTTGCTGCATTTTATTTACCTTAATCATTCAGTATACGTTGTTCAGAATATCACATCAAAATAGCGAACCAAGGTTTTGGTAAAGAGGAGTTTAATTTATAGGAATTGACTGTCATCCATGCTGCTATTACATTCAATTACATTGTACGGTATTTGAGATTATGTTGAATTTCATTTTAAACAATAATGTACAGACTGATGCTAATCGTATACTGTAAATATAAGAAAATAAAGCACTATAGTGTGTTTTAGTATGTGGACAGCACTAAACTGTAAATTAAGGTTACAGTAAGAAAACAGTAAATCCTGGCAACCTGCTGCCAGCAGTTTACTGTGAAAATAAGAAAATACAGCAATGCCCTGTAATTCAGTTGATTTAGTTTTACGGTAACACACTGTAAATTGATTACAGTATGAGTACTGTAAAATAACAGTAAACTGCAGGCAACCCTGCTGCCAGCAGTTAACTGTTAATTGACAATACAATTGTTTACAGTGCAGGCCTCTGTTTTTAAGTATTCTCCCTCTGAGAATACTCTGAGTATCAATCAGATTAAATGTGATGGCAGTTTCACGAGTATCAGGCTCATTCGAATACTTTGTAAAAAAGATAAAGCTTAACATGTCAATTCCATTAAAACTGAGCAAACTGCATCTGCTAATAAAGATAAAACCATGTGAATAAAAAGAGCTGCAAAATGCATCATGAGGCCTAAAGAGACCTTAGTTAGATAGACTGTCTATATGAAGGTATAGACAGTCTGATTAATATATAATGATATATAAGGTCTATATAGATATAAATACAGACTATTGATTATCTAAATAATATATTTATCATATAATATCTATATATAATATAATAATATATTATTAATATATTTATAAACACTCTATATAAACGGGATGACAGTCTATATAAAATATGTAGAATCTATAGACAATCTTCATGTCTTTTCTTTAACTCATTATGACAGTCCAATGCTGTTTTGTGCTACTTTTGAAACAAGAATAAATATTTCATGTTCTCATGTCATTTGTTTTTCACATTTCTATTTTTACTTTACTAAAATAAAATATATCATCACAAAAGATATTAATGTAAATCTGTGTTTTACTTCTACTTAGACAGTAATTTCTCTTGTGTGGATCTGCATGAAAACCATGTTTCTGACTTTTGAGTTGAACATTGAACAAAATGATGAAAATCACAAAAGTATCACGTTAGTAGTTTGTAGGACTTTCCTCATAATTCATAATATTGTAAATAAGTGACAGAAGTAAAAGCTTATAATGAAACCTGAGAAATTAAAGGGAAATTACACATTAGCATAAGAATGAGATTAAATATTCTGTTCCATCCATGTTCTGATGTGTGAGTGCTTAATGGTAATACACTTTTGAATGTGTGATTATAATAATCATCATATCACTATTTGATGAAGTGTAACAGAATCTAAATGACATTTAAAGTTGATAAATAAATATCTGGCAACATATAGTCATCAACTGAAATTGATAAATAACCACAATTTTCTGATTATTCTGGTTTTAAACTTGCAGGATGTGCTGGTTGTATGAGCTCAATGTGTTTTATAATACATCGTATATATTCTCTGTGTTTATTGTAGTTTTCTGTTAGAACTCATTCTGTAGAGCAACTAGTTGAGGCAGGTTTTTTACGATACAGCTCCGTTTACAACACGTGCAACTCGGCCGGTCAACGCAGCGTTCACTGCTCCGACAGAGAATCACCATGAAAACTCATTTGTGGGACTCCAGGGGCGTTTCAAGGGACTTTAGGGGCCTCAGGCAAAAGGGACCTGGGGAGCCTACATTGACCCAAACACCCCCCTACAAAGAAACACATGAACCACATCACTACAATCTTCAAACAAATATTATAAAATCAGAATTTAAAAAGTGCAGACCTGTGCATCCACGTAAATGATAGTGAAGTAATAAAGTTTATGTTGAACCCCCCCCCCCCGCCCTACAACCACCTCAGGCTCATCTGACACACATTTAGACGTTCTAGTCTTCAACTCAAAATCTAAAATGACAAAGTTGGTTGCATGGGGCTTTGTTTGGAGATTTCTGAACATTTAAAACTGTGAGTTTGTTTCAGTTGTGTTTAGCTTCATTGCCGCTCTGCTTGAAGACTTGTGTTGTGTTCACTGGACCAGTTATTCTCTGTGCAGCTGCAGCAGACCAGTTTCACTTCAGTCAAACTGAGGGAGGTTTTTGTACGGCTCTAAATCACTGTGTGAACACTCCACCGCTATGATAACTCTGACAGTAATAATCTCCAAGATCTTCAGCCTGAACACCTCTGATGGTTAAGGTGAAGCTAGAACCAGTGCCACTGCCACTGAATCGAGAGGGAGTTCCTGAATTAAGAGTTGATGCATAGTATATAAGAAGCTTGGGAGCCTGTCCAGGTTTCTGCTGGTACCAGGACAAATAATAATAGAAAATATCACTATAAACACTGGGGTTGGATTTACAGGTCAGCGTGACAGTGGATCCTGGAGTAAATGTCACGACTGGAGGCTGAGTCACAGTCACCTGGCCGCTGCATCCTGCATACAAACACAAATCATACATTAATCAGCGGAGGTGAAGAGAGAGAACAGGCAGCGCATCACGTCTGAGATGTTGCTGAGTGACTGAACCTGTGAAGCTGCAGCAGGCCAGCGTCCAGATGAGGAGGGTGATGAGAGTCATGGTGGTTGTGGTGGCGATTGTTCTGAGTCCTGCAGAGTTGGAGTCACAGGACTATAAAGCTTCTCAGTTCAGTGGAGGATCAGCTGACGATGCAAAGCCTCCTCTCTATGGAAATGATTCCTTCTGCTCTGAGCGGACTGAAGGTGACGTGGGACACAAACTCAGGAGCGTTGCTGTTTGGATTACACTAAATATGAATACGCAGAATTGAGGTCGTCAGCATCTGGATTCAAATTGTGTCACTTTCGTTGATGCAAATATGTGTATTTCATTCCCCTTGAATTACAAGAGTGAGTAGACGTACAATAGAAGTTTCTAAACATTTTGTTTTAATTCTTTTGAGGCATCCTGTTTGTTTTACAGCTTTCAAATGATGTCAAACTATTTTTCGAAATATTAATTCATGACAAAGTTAAATCAACTTTTGTCTCTCAAAGTTCAGAAGTAACAAAAATGTTAACATTTTTTTATTTTTATTTTAAATCTTGATAAAATTTCAAGCCATAAGCTCAATATAAATATAAAGTGTAAATTGTGTAGTTTAACAAGAACAAAGTGACTCTTCAGTGGACAGACTGTTGTTCAAGGTGCAGGAGGTTTTGTACGAGCACCTAATGAGTCTGTATCACTGTGGAACACTTTCGGTGGAGGAACCAAACTCAACATTGACTGTAAGAATCAGAGATTTTTACTTTGTGCATTTATAACTTTTATCAAATAATGAACAAGAATTTGATCAAGTTCAGAGATTGACTGACTGATAATTTTGTTGAATTTTTATCAATCTAAGGTAACCTCATATCTGAGAAAAAGAAATGCAGATCAATATTTATTGATCGTAATCAGTTATGTAGATTAATACATTTATAGAAACATACTAAAACAAATGTTTCATCTATTTTCATGTACAATGATGATTTTTGTTCACATGTTTAGAAAATGTTAAATAGAATTTGATGAAGCTTCAAACTAAATCATGAACTGTTTAAAATGTTTAGTTGAATTGATCAAACATTAAAAAAAATCAGATGTTGAACACAAACCGGATTTTATCAGTAGATGCAGCTCAGCTTTGTGAACACGCTTCATGTGGAAAAGGAAGTGAAAGAAACAGACGACAAATGTTTGAACTGTTTTCACACCAGTGTTTCAGCTCTGTGAGTTTAAACAGAGAAAATCATCTCAGGGACGAGTTATTCACTGCTCACACGGTGAGAAACGGATGAAGACGTCCTCAATAATCATCAATAATCATCAGTGAACCTTCTTACATTGACACTTGAACCCTACGGCTGATGGTCTGACACTGAGTGAATGATGTTCAACAGTAGAAGTTCTTCTGTTTCATTTTATAACATACAGAAATCACCTGTCGTCATTTTCCTTCATCCTCATCCCTTTGTTCTTTCTCCCCTCTCTCCTCCAGTGGGGAAGTGGCCCACCCCGTCCGTCCTCCCCTCCAGTAAGAGCTGCAGCAGGCAGTGCCACTGTGGTGTGTCTGGCAGGGCTTCCTCAGCCTGGAGCCTGGGCTGGAAGGGGGGGGCAGCAGCAGCCCCCCAGGGTGTCTCGCAGCCCGGGGTCCTAGGGGCGGCCACTACAGCTGGAGCAGCACCATGAGCCTCCTGCAGATCAGTGGAGGAAGGCGGGCTCAGTGGACAGAGTTGACCTGACCGGACAGAGCCCTGTCACTCAAACCCTGGACCCTGACCGCTGCTCGGAGTAGAGAGCGACTGGATGAGTCATTGTGCTCTACTGTGGGTCGTGTGATTTACATGTGTTCTACTGCAGCTCTGCATGTCTTCATGTCTTTTCTTCAACTCATTATGACAGTCAATGCTGTATTGTGCTACTTTTGAAACAGAATAAATATTTCATGTTCTCATGCCATTTGTTTTTCACACTTCTATTTTACTTTACCAAAATAAAATATATCATCACCAACATCTGCTTCTGTTAAATTTTTTTCGACAAAAAGATATTAATGTAAATCTCTGTGTTTTACTTCTACTACAGTAATTTTTCTTGTGTGGATCTGCATGAAAACCAGGTTTTGACTTCTGAGTTGAACATTGAAAAAAATGAAGAAAATAACAAAAGTATCACGTTAGTAGTTTGTAGGACTTTCCTCATAATTCATATTATTGTCAATAGACGATAAGTAAGTTTATAATGAAACCTGAAAATTAGGAAATTACCATTTAGCATAAGAGTTAATTAGATATTCTGTTCATCCATGTTCTGATGTGTGAGTGCTTCGGTAATACACTGTTAAATGTGTGATTATAATAATCATATCCTATTTGATTGTAACTGAATCTAATGACAATTAAAGTCGATAAATAAATATCTGGCAACATTTAGTCACCAAATGAAATGATAAATAACCACAATTTTCGATTATTGGTTTTAAACTTGCAGGATGTGCTGGTTGTATGAGCTCAATGTGTTTTATAATACATCGTATATATTCTCTGTGTTTATTGTAGTTTTCTGTTAGAACTTATTCTGTAGAGCAACTAGTTGAGGCAGGTTTGCATACAGCTCCGTTTACAACACGTGCAACTCGGCCGGGTCAACGCAGCGTTCACTGCTCCACCAGAGAATCACCATGAAAACTCATTTGTGGGACCCAGGGCGTTTCAGGGACTTTAGGGGCCTCAGGCAAAAGGGACCTGGGAGCCTACATTGACCCAAACACCCCCTACAAACACATGAACCACATCACTACAATCTTCAAACAAATATTATAAAATCAGAATTTAAAAAGTGCAGACCTGTGCATCCACGTAAATGATAGTGAAGTAATAAAGTTTATGTTCAACCCCCGCCCCACCACCACCTCAGGCTCATCTTACACACATTTAGACGTTCTAGTCTTCAACTCAAAATCTAAAATGACAAAGTTGGTTGCATGGGGCTTTGTTTGGAGATTTCTGAACATTTAAAACTGTGAGTTTGTTTCAGTTGTGTTTAGCTTCATTGCCGCTCTGCTTGAAGACTTGTGTTGTGTTCACCTGGACCAGTTATTCTCTAGTGCAGCTGCAGCAGACCAGTTTCACTTCAGTCAAACTGAGGGAGGTTTTTGTACGGCTCTAAATCACTGTGTGAACACTCCACCGCTATGATAACTCTGACAGTAATAATCTCCAAGATCTTCAGCCTGAACACCTCTGATGGTTAAGGTGAAGCTAGAACCAGTGCCACTGCCACTGAATCGAGAGGGAGTTCCTGAATTAAGAGTTGATGCATAGTATATAAGAAGCTTGGGAGCCTGTCCAGGTTTCTGCTGGTACCAGGACAAATAATAAAAATATCGCTATAAACACTGGGGTTGGTTTTACAGGTCAGCGTGACAGTGGATCCTGGAGTAAATGTCACGACTGGAGGCTGAGTCACAGTCACCTGGCCGCTGCATCCTGCACACAAACACAAATCATACATTAATCAGCGGGTGAAGAGAGAGAACAAAAGCACCGCATCACCTCAGAGATGTTGCTGAGTGACTGAACCTGTGAAGCTGCAGCAGGCTCAGCGTCCAGATGAGGAGGGTCATGAGAGTCATGGAGGTTGTGGTCGACTGACGGGTCTGAGTCCTGCAGAGTTGAGTCACAGGACTATAAAGCTTCTCAGTTCAGTGGAGGATCAGCTGACGATGCAAGCCTCCTCTCTATGGAAATGATTCCTCTGCTCTGAGCGGACTGAAGGTGACAGTGGGACACAAACTCAGGAGCATTGCTGTTTGGATTTAACTAAATATGAATGCAGAATTGAGGGTCGTCACGCACCGGATTCAAATTGTGTCACTCGTTGATGCAAATATGTGTATTTCATTCCCCTTGAATTACAAGTGAGTAGACTTACAATAGAAGTTTCTAAACATTTTGTTTTAATTTTTTTGCAGGCATCCTGTTTGTTTTAGCAGCTTTCAAATGATGTCAAACTATTTTTCAAAGATTAATTCATGACAAAGTTAAATCAACTTTTTGTCTCTCTCAAAGAGTTCAGAAGTAACAAAAATGTTAACATTTTTGTATTTTTATTTTTAAATCTTGATAAAATTTCCAAGCACACATAAGCTCAATATAATATAAAGTGTAAATGGCAGTGTTTAACAAGAACAAAGTGACTCTTCAGTGGACAGACTGTTGTTCACGGTGCAGGAGAGGTTTTGTATGAGCACCTAATGAGTCTGTATCACTGTGGTACACTTTCAGTGGAGGAACCAAACTCAACATTGACTGTAAGTACCAGAGATTTTACTTTAGTGCATTTATACTTTATCAAATAATGAACAAGAATTTGATCAAGTTCAGAGATTGACTGGCTGATAATTTTGTTGAACTTTTATCAATCTAAGGTACATCTCATATCTGAGAAAAGAAATGCAGATCAATATTTATTGATCAGTAATCAGTTATGTAAATTAATACATTTATAGAAACATACTAAAACAAATGTTTCATCTATTTTCATGTACAATGATGATTTTTGTTCACGTTTAGAAAATGTTAAAATAGAAAATTTGCATGAAGCTTCAAACTAAATCATGAACTGTTTAAAAATGTTTAGTTTGAATTGATCAAACATATTTTGGTAAAAATCTCAGATGTTGAACACAAACAGATTTATCAGTGATGCAGCTCAGCTTTGTGTTCACGCTTCATGTGGTGAAAAGGAAGTGAAAGAAACAGACGACAAAGGTTTGAACTGTTTACACCAGTGTTTCAGCTCTGTGAGTTTAAACAGAAATCATCTCAGGCGAGTTATCACTGTCACACGTTGAGAAACAGACGTGAAGACGTCCTCAATAATCATCAATAATCATTATCAGTGAACCTTCGGCCACATTGACACTTCAACCCTGGCGCTGAGGTCTGACACTGAGTGAATGATGTTCAACAGTAAGTTCTTCTGTCCATTTTATAACACAAGAAATCACCTGTACGCCATTTTCCTTCATCCTCATCCTTGTCTTTCTACCCTCTCTCCTCCAGTGGGTGTGTGTGCGGCCCACCTGACCGCCCCCCCTCCAGTAAAGGCAGCTGGCAGGCAGTGCCACTGTGGTGTGTCTGGCCGGGCTTCCTCAGCCTGGGCCTGGGCTGAAGGGGCAGCAGCCCAGTGCCTGAGCCAGGGGTCCAGGGAGGCGCACAAGCTGGAGCAGCACCTGAAGAGCTCCCTGCAGATCAGTGGAGGAAGGCAGGACTCAGTGAGCTGTGAGGCCAGTCTGACCAGGACAGAGCCCTGTCACCAAAACCCTGGACCCTGACAGGCCTCGAGGAAGAGAGACGCGGATGGAGTCATTGTGCTCTACTGTGGGTCCGTGATTTACATGTGTTCTACTGCAGCTCTGCATGTCTTCATGTCTTTTCCAACTCATTATAACAGTCCAATGCTATTGTGCTACTTTTGAAACAAGAATAAATATTTCATGTTCTCATGTCATTTGTTTTCACACTTCTATTTTTACTTTACTAAAATAAAATATATCATCACCAACATCTGCTTCTGTTAAATTTTTCTACAAAAGATATTAATGTAAATCTGTGTTTTACTTCTACTTGTACAGTAATTTTTCTTGTGTGGATCTACATGAAAACCATGTTTCTGACTTTAGTTGAAAATGAAACAAAATGATGAAAATAACAAAAGTATCACGTTAGTAGTTTGTAGGACTTTCCTCATATTCATATTAATGTCAAATAAGTAAAGAAGTAAAGTTTATATGAAACCTGAGAAAAAGAAATTACACATTTAGCATAAGAGTTAATTAGATATTCTGTTCCATCCATGTTCTGATGTGTATGTTTGTAATACACTGTTAAATGTGTGATTATAATAATCATATCACTATTTGATGAAGTGTAACTGAATCTAAATGACAATAAAGTCGATAAATAAATATTCTAGCATTTAGTCATCAAATGAAATTGATAAATAACACAATTTTCTGATTATTCTGGTTTTAAACTTGCAGGATGTGCTGGTTGTATGAGCTCAATGTGTTTTATAATACATCGTATATATTCTCTGTGTTTATTGTAGTTTTCTGTTAGAACTCATTCTGTGGAGCAACTAGTTGAGGCAGTTTTTACTGATACAGCTCCATACATAGTACTCACAACACGAGCGTTCACTGCTCGCCAGAGAATCACCATGAAAACTCATTTGTGGGCTCAGGGCGTTTTCAAGGGACTTTAGGGCCTCAGGCAAAAGGGACCTGGGGAGCCTACATTGAATCAAACATCTACAAAGAACACATGAACCACATCACTACAATCTTCAAAGAAATATTTTTATCATCAAAATTAAAAAGTGCAGACCTGTATCCACAAATAGTGAAGAAATAAAGTTTATGTTGAACCCCCTACAACCACCTCAGGCTCATCTTACACACATAGATGATGCCCAGTCTTCAACTCAAAATCTAAAATGACAAAGTTGGTTGCATGGGGCTTTGTTTGGAATTTACGAACATTTAAAACTGAGTTTGTTCAGTTGTGTTTAGCTTCATTGCCGCTCTGCTTGAAGGTTGTGTTGTTCACTGGACAGTTATCTTCAAGCTGCAGCAGACCAGTTTCACTCAGTCAAACTGAGGGAGGTTTAGTACGGCTCTAAATCACGTGTGAAGCACCTCACCACGGCGATAACTCTGACAGTAATAATCTCAACATCTTTCAGCTCAACACGCTGATGGAGTTAAGGTGAAGCTCGAACCAGAGCCACCACTAAAACCGAGCTGGTGTTCCTGAATACAGAGATGATGGCCATATAAGGCAGTTGGGAGCCTGTCCAGTTTCTGCTGGTACCAGGACATCTAACACCAACATTACTACAAAACACTGGGGTGATTTACAGGTCAGTGTGACAGGATCCTGAGAAATGTCACAATCGAGGCTGAGTCTGATCACTGGGTCTGCATCCCTCACAAACACAAATCATACATTAATCAGAGGTGAAGAGAGAGACAGGAAGCGCATCACGTCTGAAATGTTGCTGAGTGACAAAACTGTGAAGCTGCAGAGCCAGCGTCCAGATGAGGAGGTATGAGAGTCATGGTGGTTGTGTTGACTGAGGTCTGAGTCCTGCAGAGTTGGGAGTCACAGGACTATAAAGCTTACAGTTCAGTGGAGGATCAGCTGACCATGCAAAGCCTCTCTCTATGGAAATATCACAACATGCAATTTAATATAA
>NC_061492.1:6948923-6991857 GCF_022539355.2 Hippoglossus stenolepis
ATATACAGTGCATCCGGAAAGTATTCACAGCGCTTCACTTTTTCCACATTGTGTTATGTTACAGCCTTTTTCCAAAATGGATTAAATTCATTTTTTCCCTCAAAGTTCTACACACAATACCCCATAATGATAACGTGAAAAAAGTTTCTTTGAAATTTTTGCAAATTTATTAAAAATAAAAACTAAACAAATCACATGTACATAAGTATTCACAGCCTTTGCCATGACACTCAAAATTGAGCTCAGGCGCATCCTGTATCCACTGATCATCGTTGAGCTGTTTCTACAACCAGATCAGACTCCATTTGTGGTAAATTCAGTCAAATGGACATGATTTGGAAAGGCACACACCTTTCTATATGAGGTGCCACAGTTGACAGTGCATGTCAGAGCACAAACCAAACCATGAAGTCCAAGGGATTGTCTGTAGACCTCCGAGACAGGATCGTATCGAGGCACAGATCTGGGGAAGGGTACAGAAAAATGTCTGCAGCATTGAAGGTCCCAATGAGCATAGTGGCCTCCATCATCTGTAAATGGAAGAAGTTTGGAACCACCAGGACTCTTCCTAGAGCTGGCCGCCCGGCCAAACTGAGCGATCGGGGGAGAAGGGCCTTAGTCAGGGAGGTGACCAAGAACCCGATGGTCACTCTGACAGAGCTCCAGCGTTGCACTGTGAAGAGAGGAGAACCTTTCAGAAGGACAACCATCTCTGCAGCACTAAACGGAAGCCACTCCTCAGTAAAAGGCACATGACAGCCCGCCTGAAGTTTGCCAAAAGGCACCTGAGGGACTCTCAGACCATGAGAAACAAAATTCTCTGGTCTGATGAAACAAAGCTTGAACTCTTTGGCCTGAATGCCAAGCGTCATGTCTGGAGGAAACCAGGCACCGCTCATCACCTGGCCAATACCATCCCTACAGTGAAGCATGGTGGTGGCAGCATCATGCTGTGGGGATGTTTTTCAGCGGCAGGAAGTGGGAGACTAGTCAGGATCGAGGGAAAGATGAATGCAGCAATGTACAGAGACATCCTTGATGAAAACCTGCTCCAGAGGGCTCTGGACCTCAGACTGGGGTGAAGGTTCATCTTCCAACAGGACAACGACACTAAGCACACAGCCAAGATAACAAAGGAGTGTCTTTGGGACAACTCTGTGAATGTCCTTGAGTTGCCCAGCCAGAGCCCAGACTTGAACCCGATTGAACATCTCTGGCGAGATCTGAAAATGGCTGTGCACCGACGCTCCCCATCCAACCTGATGGAACTTGAGAGGTCCTGCAAAGAAGAATGGGAGAAACTGCCCAAAAATAGGTGTGCCAAGCTTGTAGCATCATACTCAAAAAGACTTGAGGCTGTAATTGCTGCCAAAGGTGCTTCAACAAAGTATTGAGCAAAGGCTGTGAATACTTATGTACTTGTTATATTTCCGTTCTTTATTTTTTATTAATTTGCAAACATTTTAAACAAACTTTTTCACTTTATCATTATGGGGTATTGTGTGTAGAATTTTGAGGAAAAAAATAAATTTAATCCATTTTGGAATAAGGCTGTAACATAACAAAATGTGGAAAAAGTGAAGCGCTGTGAATACTTTCCGGATGCACTGTATATTTGTATTGATTGTCTATAGAGTCTACATATTTTATATAGACTGTCATCCTCTTTAAATAGACTGTTTATAAATATATTAATAATATATTATTTATATAATATATTATTTAGAGAGTCAATATTATGTATTTAAATCTATATAGACCTTATATATCATCAGATAGCAATCTGACTATATTTCTTTATATAAACTGCATATATCTATATATAGATACTCAATAGACTGTATTTCAATCTATATTGACCTTATATATCATTATATAGTAATCAGACTGTCTATACCTTCATATAGACAGTCTATCTAACTAAGGTCTCTTTAGGCCTCATGACTTCAGGAGGAGCCCAGCCCAAACCGCCCCCCTCACCATGTGCGACTCCCCAGTTAAAACAGTGGAGTCTTTCAGATTCCTGGGGACCATAATTGCACAGGACCTGAGGTGGGCTGAGAACATCACCACCATCACCAAGAAGGCCCAGCAACTGAAGAAATTCAACATGCCGCAGAAAGTGATGGTCGAGTTCTACACGGCCATCATTGAGTCCATCCTCACTGCATCAATCACCGTCTGGTTCGCTGCCTCCACTGCCAAGGACAAGGGCAGACTGCAGCGGATCATTCGGTCAGCTGAGAAGGTCATCGGCTGTGACCTGCCGGCTCTCCTACACCTGTTCCACTCCAGGACCAGTTAAGAGCAGGCAAGATCATTGCTGATCCTTCCCATCCCGGCCACCACCTATTCCAGAGACTCCCATCTGGAAAAAGGTTCCAGGCCATCAAGACCAAAACCTCGCGCCACCTGAACAGCCCATGGCAGTGGGGCTCACAAACAAGCCCCTGCATCACACTGACTCTGCCCCCGCACCAATCACTGCACCTTAGCACCGCACGTGCCTATTGTTTTTTCTGTATATATTGTTGTTTTATGTCCGATTTGTTGTTATGTCCAAAGGCACCAACCACACCAAGGCAATTTCCTGTATATGTAAATATACTAGGCAATAAAAAGAATTCTGATTCTGATTCTGATTCTGATGCATTTTGCAGCTCTTTTTATTCACATGTTTTTATCTTTATTAGCAGATGCAGTTTGCTCAGTTTTAATGGAATTGACATGTTAAACTTTATCTTTTTTTCACAAAGTATTCGAATGAGCCTGATACTCGTAAACGTCACTGTCACATTTAGTCTGATTGATACTCAGAGTATTCTCAGAGGGTGAGAATACTTAAATAAAACAGAGGCCTGGGGTCACTGAGGTTAGATGACGCGTACTTACTTACTTCTTTCCCTAATATCAGAGCTGCATGAAACGACTGATGTACATGGTGATGAAAAGGTTGAACAAGGACAGAAACTTGACAGACAACTCCGTGTTAGCCCCCACCCAGACTGCTATGAACCTGGGTGTGACACTCGACAGTCAACTCTCCCTTACGGCCAACATTACTGCAACAACACGTTCCTGTAGATACATGCTGCACAACATCAGGAGAACACGTCCCCTTCTCACTCAGAAGGCGGCGCAGGTTCTGGTCCAGGCTCTGGTCATCTCACCCCTAGACTATTGCAACTCCCTCCTGGCAGGTCTACCTGCTAGTGCCATCCGACCTCTGCAGCTCATCCAGAATGCAGCAGCTCGACTGGTCTTTAACATAAATTCACTCACACTACTCCCCTCCTCCGCTCCCTTCACTGGTTACCAGTGGCTGCCCGCATCCGTTTCAAAACATTAGTACTTGCGTACCGTGCTGCGAACGGATCGGGTCCAGTCTACATCCAGGACATGGTCAAACGTTACACCCCAGCCCGTTCACTCCGCTCTGCATCTGCCAATCGGCTTGTTGCTCCCTCACTGCGAGCTAAACACTCAACAAAATCACGACTGTTTGCTGTCCTGGCTCCTAAATGGTGGAATGAGCTCCCCATTGACATCAGGACAGAAAGTCTACACATCTTCCACCGCAAACTAACAACACACCTCTTCCGACTATACCTTGAATAAACGTTTAAACTAACACATTAGCAGCACTTAAATGGCACTTAATTATAGCACTTTGTAGTTTGACTTTCTTGAAGAAATTCTACTTTCTTGATTCTTGTTGTTCTGTGTTTGTACCCTCATGGTTGAATGCACTTATTGTAAGTCGCTTTGGATAAAAGCGTCAGCTAAATGAAATGTAATGTAAAACAAAATCAGCCTCACACCATGATGGAGTTACTGATGATGGTGAACTGCCAGCAGGGGGCAGTGTGCATCTACTTATAGACATGAAGGGATATTCCTGAGGGAGAGAGTAACTCCCAGAGCAGCTTCCTGGCTTCAGTGTTCAGTCGCAGTTGGATTTAGTTGAGGAAACAAAATAACTTGATTAGATTTTGATACATTTCTTGGTTTGGGATGAAATAGTCCATTAACAACAATCACATTCAAAGGTTTTCTGGTAAAAAGCCTTGAAGACAAACTTCTCCCATGTGTGCAGACCAGAACTTTTCAAAGTCAGACACAGAAGTGAAAGTTCCTTCATGTGATGTCCACATGTTCTCACTCAGCGTCACCTCTTCCTCTCAGTTTCATAAAGACAGGTGCACTCAAATGTATTTTGCATGAATTTTATGCATCGCTGCTCCTCAGAGTTAAAGTCACACAGAGTCTGAACCGTTTTCACGCACTCACACAGGAAACTGCATCAGGATGATGTTGACAGTAACTCTGAGTGTCATGCTGGTTTTTCTGAGTCAGGGTGAGAGATTTTGAACGTGGTGGAAATGTGTTTTCTTTATTTTCCTCCACAGGCTGTTGAAACTATTTCCTCTGATGCTCTTTCATTCATTTCTTATTTCAGAGTCTGCAGCCAACAATTTTCTTACTCAGACTGACTCAGTCAAGTCTGTTAGTCTTGGAGGGACTGTGAACATCGGAGCCACAGGGAGTTCAAATATTGGTGCTGACCTCAGTTGGTACCTTCAGAAACCTGGACAGGCTCCCAAGCTTCTTATTTACACAGCATCAACTCTTAATTCAGGAACTCCCTCTCGATTCAGTGGCAGTAGATCTGGTTCTAGCTACACCTTAACCATCAGAGGTGTTCAGGCTGAAGATGTTGGAGATTATTACTGTCTCGGTGCTCATGGCAGTGGACAGTTCACACAGTGATTTAGAGCCGTACAAAAACCTCCCTCAGTCTGACTGAAGTGAAACTGGTCTGCTGCAGCTGCACAGAGAATAACTGGTCCAGTGAACACAACACAAGTCTTCAAGCAGAGCGACAATGAAGCTAAACACAACTGAAACAAACTCACAGTTTTAAATGTTCAGAAATCTCCAAACAAAGCCCCATGCAACCAACTTTGTCATTTTAGATTTTTAGTTGAAGACTAGAACGTCTAAATGTGTGTGTAAGATGAGCTAGAGGTTATTACTTCACTATCATTTACGTGGGTGCACAGGTCTGCACTTTTTTAATTTTGATGATAAAATATTTTTTTGAAGATTGTAATGATGTGGTTCATGTGTTTCTTTGTAGGGGGGTGTTTGGGTCAATGTAGGCTCCCCAGGTCCCTTTTGCCTGAGGCCCCTAAAGTCCCTTGAAACGCCCCTGGAGTCCCACAAATGAGTTTTCATGGTGATTCTCTGGCGGAGCAGTGAACGCTGCGTTGACCGGCCGAGTTGCACGTGTTGTAAACGGAGCTGTATCGTAAAAAACCTGCCTCAACTAGTTGCTCTACAGAATGAGTTCTAACAGAAAACTACAATAAACACAGAATATATACGATGTATTATAAAACACATTGAGCTCATACAACCAGCACATCCTGCAAGTTTAAAACCAGAATATTCTGAAAATTGTGGTTATTTATCAATTTCATTTGATGACTAATTGTTGCCAGATATTTATTTATCGACTTTAAATGTCATTTAGATTCTGTTACACTTCATCAAATAGTGATATGATTATTATTATAATCACACATTCAAAAGTGTATTACCATTAAGCACTCACACATCAGAACATGGATGGAACAGAATATCTAATTCACTCTTATGCTAAATCTGTAATTTCCCTTTAATTTCTCAGGTTTCATTATAAACTTTTACTTCTGTCACTTATTGACAATAATATGAATTATGAGGAAAGTCCTACAAACTACTAATGTGATACTTTTGTGATTTTCATCATTTTGTTCAATGTTCAACTCAGAAGTCAGAAACATGGTTTTCATGCAGATCCACACAAGAGAAATTACTGTCTAAGTAGAAGTAAAACACAGATTTACATTAATATCTTTTGCCGCAGAAAAAATAAAACAGAAGCAGATGTTGGTGATGATATATTTTATTTTAGTAAAGTAAAAATAGAAATGTGAAAAACAAATTGAGAACATGAAATATTTATTCTTGTTTCAAAAGTAGCACAATACAGCATTGGACTGTCATAATGAGTTGAAGAAAAGACATGAAGACATGCAGAGCTGCAGTAGAACACATGTAAATCACACGGACCCACAGTAGAGCACAATGACTCCATCCGGTCATCTCTCTACTCCGAGCAGCGGTCAGGGTCCAGGGTTCGAGCGACAGGGCTCTGTCCGGTCAGACTGGCCTCACAGCTCACTGAGCCCGCCTTCCTCCACTGATCTGCAGGGAGGCTCATGGTGCTGCTCCAGCTGTAGTGGCCGCCCCTCCCCAGGACCCCCGGGCTGTGAGACACCCCTGAGGAGCTGCTGCTGCCCCCCACCTTCCAGCCCAGGCTCCAGGCTGAGGGGAAGCCCCCGCTGGCCAGACACACCACAGTGGCACTGCCCTGCTGCAGCTCTTGACTGGAGGGGGGGAGGACGGTCAGGGTGGGCCGCACCACACCCACTGGAGGAGAGAGAGGGGAGAAAAGACAAAGGGATGAGGATGAAGGAAAATGACGTACAGGTGATTTCTTGTATGTTATAAAATGAAACAGAAGAACTTCTCCTGTTGAACATCCTTCACTCAGTGTCAGACCATCAGCCGCAGGGTTCAAGTGTCAATGTGGCCGAGAAGGTTCACTGATAATGATTATTGATGATTATTGAGGACGTCTTCACGTCTGTTTCTCAACGTGTGACAGTGAATAACTCGTCCCTGAGATGATTTTCTTCTGTTTAAACTCACAGAGCTGAAACACTGGTGTGAAAACAGTTCAAACCTTTGTCGTCTGTTTCTTTCACTTCCTTTTCACCACATGAAGCGTGAACACAAAGCTGAGCTGCATCTACTGATAAAATCCTGTTTGTGTTCAACATCTGATTTTTGTGCCAAAATATATTTGATCAATTCAAACTAAACATTTTTAAACAGTTTATGATTTAGTTTGAAGCTTGAGCAAATTCTATTTCAAAATGTTTTAAACATGTGAATAAAAATCATAATTGTACAGGAAAATAGATGAAACATTTGTTTTAGTATGTTTCTATAAATGTATTAATCTACATAAATTTATTAGGATCAATAAATATTGATCTGCATTTCTTTTTCTCAGGATATGAGATTACCTCAGATTCATAAAAATTCAACAAAATTATCAGCCAGTCAATCTCTGAACTTGATCAAATTCTTGTTCATTATTTGATAAAAGTTATAAATGCACAAAGTAAAAATCTCTGGTACTTACAGTTACTGACGAGTTTGGTTCCTCCACCGAAAGTCCTCCACAGTGATACAGACTCATTAGGTGCTCGTACAAAAACCTCCTGCACCGTGAACAACAGTCTGTCCACTGAAGAGTCACTTTGTTCTGTTAAACTACACAATTTACACTTAATATTTATATTGAGCTAATGTGGCTTGAAATTTCGTCAAGATTTAATCATAAATAAATATATATTTCTTAACATTTTTGTTACTTCTGAACATTGAGAGACAAAAAGTTGATTTAACTTTGTCATGAATTAATATTTCGAAAAATAGTTTGACATCATTTGAAAGCTGTAAAACAAACAGGATGCTTCAAAAGAATTAAAACAAAATGTTTTTAAAATTCAATTGTACGTCTACTCACTCTGTAATTCAAGGGGAATGAAATACACATATTTGCATCAATGAAAGTGACACAATTTGAATCCAGATGCTGACGACCCTCAATTCTGCTTCTTCATATTTAGTGTAAATCCAAACAGCAACGCTCCTGAGTTTGTGTCCCACGTCACCTTCAGTCCGCTCAGAGCAGAGGAATCATTTCCATAGAGAGGAGGCTTTGCATCGTCAGCTGATCCTCCACTGAACTGAGAAGCTTTATAGTCCTGTGACTCCAACTCTGCAGGACTCAGACTCGTCAGTCGACCACAACCACCATGACTCTCATCACCCTCCTCATCTGGACGCTGGCCTGCTGCAGCTTCACAGGTTCAGTCACTCAGCAACATTTCAGACGTGATGCGCTGCCTGTTCTCTCTCTTCACCTCCGCTGATTAATGTATGATTTGTGTTTGTGTGCAGGATGCAGCAGCCAGGTGACTGTGACTCAGCCTCCAGTCGTGACATTTACTCCAGGATCCACTGTCACGCTGACCTGTAAAACCAACCCCAGTGTTTATAGGTATAATTCTGGTGATTATATGTTCTGGTACCAGCAGAAACCTGGACAGGCTCCACAGCTCCTAATGAACTGGGTGAGCTATAGACATTCAGGAACACCAGCTCGGTTTAGTGGCAGTGGAAGCAGCTCTGACTTCTCTTTGACCATCAGTGGAGTTCAGAGTGAAGATGCAGCAGTTTACTACTGTCAGAGCTTCCATTATGTCAACGGAGCAGAAGTGTTGACACAGTGATTTACAGTCGTACAAAAACCTCCCTCAGTCAGACGCAGAGACATGAGCTGTTACAGCAGGAAGAGAGTGGGACACAGACCAGTGAACACAGAGACTGACAGTAACCTCACCAAGCACAACATACACAATCACACACTTTCAGACCTAAGATGAAGCTCTTCAAAAGTTTGTTTTACTCACTACATCACTTTATTACTACAAATCAATGACCAGTTTGTAATATTTAAATATCATTTCACCTCAAGCTTTGCTTATTCTCTTATTTTCCACAGGAGTCTCAGTAGAATATTTCTAAGTATTTACAAAATAGATTTTCTCAAGTGCAGTATTTGCAGTAAGTAACTTCATGATGTATTTGTCGTATACTCAAGAATCCTACATAGAGCAAGGTGCATTCTATAGGCTGTATACATCTTTATATATATTGTTTGTGGACTCTATCTTTGTATTAACAGTTTTTTAAAGACATATAGACTGCATATACAGTGCATCCGGAAAGTATTCACAGCGCTTCACTTTTTCCACATTGTGTTATGTTACAGCCTTTTTCCAAAATGGATTAAATTCATTTTTTCCCTCAAAGTTCTACACACAATACCCCATAATGATAATGTGAAAAAAGTTTCTTTGAAATTTTTGCAAATTTATTAAAAATAAAAAACTAAACAAATCACATGTACATAAGTATTCACAGCCTTTGCCATGACACTCAAAATTGAGCTCAGGCGCATCCTGTATCCACTGATCATCGTTGAGCTGTTTCTACAACCGGATCAGACTCCACCTGTGGTAAATTCAGTCAAATGGACATGATTTGGAAAGGCACACACCTTTCTATATGAGGTGCCACAGTTGACAGTGCATGTCAGAGCACAAACCAAGCCATGAAGTCCAAGGGATTGTCTGTAGACCTCCGAGACAGGATCGTATCGAGGCACAGATCTGGGGAAGGGTACAGAAAAATGTCTGCAGCATTGAAGGTCCCAATGAGCATAGTGGCCTCCATCATCTGTAAATGGAAGAAGTTTGGAACCACCAGGACTCTTCCTAGAGCTGGCCGCCCGGCCAAACTGAGCGATCGGGGGAGAAGGGCCTTAGTCAGGGAGGTGACCAAGAACCCGATGGTCACTCTGACAGAGCTCCAGCGTTGCACTGTGAAGAGAGGAGAACCTTTCAGAAGGACAACCATCTCTGCAGCACTAAACGGAAGCCACTCCTCAGTAAAAGGCACATGACAGCCCGCCTGAAGTTTGCCAAAAGGCACCTGAGGGACTCTCAGACCATGAGAAACAAAATTCTCTGGTCTGATGAAACAAAGCTTGAACTCTTTGGCCTGAATGCCAAGCGTCATGTCTGGAGGAAACCAGGCACCGCTCATCACCTGGCCAATACCATCCCTACAGTGAAGCATGGTGGTGGCAGCATCATGCTGTGGGGATGTTTTTCAGCGGCAGGAAGTGGGAGACTAGTCAGGATCGAGGGAAAGATGAATGCAGCAATGTACAGAGACATCCTTGATGAAAACCTGCTCCAGAGGGCTCTGGACCTCAGACTGGGGCGAAGGTTCATCTTCCAACAGGACAACGACACTAAGCACACAGCCAAGATAACAAAGGAGTGTCTTCGGGACAACTCTGTGAATGTCCTTGAGTTGCCCAGCCAGAGCCCAGACTTGAACCCGATTGAACATCTCTGGCGAGATCTGAAAATGGCTGTGAACCGACGCTCCCCATCCAACCTGATGGAACTTGAGAGGTCCTGCAAAGAAGAATGGGAGAAACTGCCCAAAAATAGGTGTGCCAAGCTTGTAGCATCATACTCAAAAAGACTTGAGGCTGTAATTGCTGCCAAAGGTGCTTCAACAAAGTATTGAGCAAAGGCTGTGAATACTTATGTACTTGTTATATTTCCGTTCTTTATTTTTTATTAATTTGCAAACATTTTAAACAAACTTTTTCACTTTATCATTATGGGGTATTGTGTGTAGAATTTTGAGGAAAAAAATAAATTTAATCCATTTTGGAATAAGGCTGTAACATAACAAAATGTGGAAAAAGTGAAGCGCTGTGAATACTTTCCGGATGCACTGTATATTTGTATTGATTGTCTATAGAGTCTACATATTTTATATAGACTGTCATCCTCTTTAAATAGACTGTTTATAAATATATTAATAATATATTATTTATATAATATATTATTTAGAGAGTCAATATTATGTATTTAAATCTATATAGACCTTATATATCATCAGATAGCAATCTGGCTATATTTCTTTATATAAACTGCATATATCTATATATAGATACTCAATAGACTGTATATCAATCTATATAGACCTTATATATCATTATATAGTAATCAGACAGTCTATACCTTCATATAGACAGTCTATCTAACTAAGGTCTCTTTAGGCCTCATGATGCATTTTGCAGCTCTTTTTATTCACATGTTTTTATCTTTATCAGCAGATGCAGTTTGCTCAGTTTTAATGGAATTGACATGTTAAACTTTATCTTTTTTTCACAAAGTATTCGAATGAGCCTGATACTCAAAAACTTCACTGTCACATTTAATCTGATTGATACTCAGAGTATTCTCAGAGGGAGAGAATACTTAAATAAAACAGAGGCCTGGGGTCACTGAGGTCAGATGACGCGTACTTACTTACTTCTTTCCCTAATATCAGAGCTGCATGAAATGACTGATGTACATGGTGATGAAAAGGGTGAACAAGGACAGAAACTTGACAGACAACTCCGTGTTAGCCCCCACCCAGACTGCTATGAACCTGGGTGTGACACTCGACAGTCAACTCTCCCTTACGGCCAACATTACTGCAACAACACGTTCCTGTAGATACATGCTGCACAACATCAGGAGAACACGTCCCCTTCTCACTCAGAAGGTGGCGCAGGTTCTGGTCCAGGCTCTGGTCATCTCACCCCTAGACTATAGCTGCTCCCTGGCAGAGGTCTACCTGCTAGTGCCATCCGACCTCTGCAGCTCATCCAGAATGCAGCAGCTCGACTGGTCTTTAACATAAATTCACTCACACTACTCCCTCCTCCGCTCCCTTCACTGGTTACCAGTGACTGCCCGCATCCGTTTCAAAACATTAGTGCTTGCCGTGCTGCGAGTGGATCGGGTCCAGTCTACATCCAGGACATGGTCAAACGTTACACCCCAGCCCGTTCACTCCGCTCTGCATCTGCCAATCGGCTTGTTGCTCCTCTCACTGAGCTAAACACTCAACAAAATCACGACTGTTTGCTGTCCTGGCTCCTAAATGGTGGAATGAGCTCCCATTGACATCAGGACAGAAAGTCTACACATCTTCCACCGCAAACTAAAAACACACCTCTTCCGACTATACCTTGAATAAAAGTTTAAACTAACACATTAGCAGCACTTAAATGGCACTTAATTATAGCACTTTGTAGTTTGACTTTCTTGAAGAAATTCTACTTTCTTGATTCTTGTTGTTCTGTGTTTGTACCCTCATGGTTGAATGCACTTATTGTTGGATAAAAGCGTTAGCTAAATGAAATGTACTGTAAAACAAAATCAGCCTCACACCATGATGGAGTTATTGATGATGGTGAACTGCCAGCAGAGGGCAGTGTGCATCTACTTATAGACATGAAGGGATATTTCTGAGGGAGAGAGTTATTCCCAGAGCAGCTTCCTGGCTTCAGTGTTCAGTCACAGTTGGATTTAGTTGAGGAAACAAAATCACGTGGTTAGATTTTGATACATTTCTTGGTTTGGGATGAAATAGTCCATTAACAACAATCACATTCAAAGGTTTTCTGGTAAAAAGCCTTGAAGACAAACTTCTCCCATGTGTGCAGACCGGAACTTTTCAAAGTCAGACACAGAAGTGAAAGTTCCTTCATGTCATGTCCACATGTTCTCACTCAGCGTCACCTCTTCCTCTCAGTTTCATAAAGACAGGTGCACTCAAATGTATTTTGCATGAATTTTATGCATCGCTGCTCCTCAGAGTTAAAGTCACACAGAGTCTGAACCGTTTTCACGCACTCACACAGGAAACTGCATCAGGATGATGTTGACAGTAACTCTGAGTGTCATGCTGGTTTTTCTGAGTCAGGGTGAGAGATTTTGAACGTGGTGGAAATGTGTTTTCTTTATTTTCCTCCACATGATGTTGAAACTATTTCCTCTGATGCTCTTTCATTCATTTCTTATTTCAGAGTCTGCAGCCAACAATTTTCTGAATCAGACTGACTCAGTCAAGTCTGTTAGTCTTGGAGGGACTGTGAACATCGGAGCCACAGGGAGTTCAAATATTGGTGCTGACCTCAGTTGGTATCTTCAGAATAAGCACTCACACATCAGAACATGGATGGAAATAACATCTAATTAACTCATGCTAAATGTAATTTCACTTTAATTTCTCAGGTTTCATTATAAACTTTTACTTCTGTCACTTATTGACAATAATATGAATTATGAGGAAAGTCCTACAAACTACTAACGGATACTTTGTGATTTTCATCATTTGTTCAATGTTCAACTCAGAAGTCAGAAACATGGTTTTCATGCAGAGTCCACACGAGACAAATTACTGTCTAAGTAGAAGTAAAACACAGATTTACATTAATATCTTTGCCTAGAAAAAAATTAAACAAAAAGCATGTTGGTGATGATATATTTTATTTTAGTAAAGTAAAAATAGAAATGTGTGAAAAAACAAATGACATGAGAACATGAAATATTTATTCTTGTTTCAAAAGTAGCACAAGCAGCATTGGACTGTCATAATGAGCAAGAAAAGACATGAAGACATGCAGAGCTGCAGTAGAACACATGTAAATCACACGGACCCACAGTAGAGCACACAATGACTCATCCGGCCGGTCTCTCTACTCCGAGCAGCGGCCGGGCCCAGGGTTTGAGCGACAGGGCTCTGTCCGGTCAGACTGGCCTCACAGCTCACTGAGCCCGCCTTCCTCCACTGATCTGGAAAGGAGGCTCATGGTGCTGCTCCAGCTGTAGTGGCCGCCCCTCCCCAGGACCCCGGCTGTGAGACACCCCTGAGGAGTTGCTGCTGCCCCCACCTTCCAGCCCAGCTCCAGGCTGAGGGGAAGCCCCCGCTGGCCACACACACCACAGTGGCACTGCCCTGCTGCAGCTCTTCACTGGAGGGGGAGGGGATTTGGCCAGGGTGGGCCGCACTCACACCCACTGGAGGAGAGAGAGGGGAGAAAGACAAAGGGATGAGGATGAAGGAAAATGGACGTGATAGGTGATTTCTTGTATGTTATAAAATGAAAACAGAAGAACTTACTGTTGAACATCATTCATTCAGTGTCAGACCATCAGCCGCAGGGTTCAAGTGTCAATGTGGCTGAGAAGGTTCACTGATAATGATTATTGATGATTATTGAGGACGCCTTCACGTCTGTTTCCTCAACGTGTACAGCAATAACTCGGCCCCTGAGATGATTTTCTCTCTGTTTAAACTCACAGAGCTGAAACACTGGTGTGAAAAACAGTTCAAACTTTTGTCGCCTGTTTCTTTCACTTCCTTTTCACTACATGAAGCGTGAACACAAAGCTGAGCTGCATCTACTGATAAAATCCTGTTTGTGTTCAACATCTGATTTTTGTGCTAAAAATATGTTTGATCAATTCAACTAAACATTTTAAACAGTTTATGATTTAGTTTGAAGTTTGAGCAAATTCTACTCTTAAAAATGTTCAAACATGTGAATAAAATCATCATTGTACATGAAAATAGATGAAACATTTGTTTTAGTTTTTTCTAAAAATGCTTACCCATATAAACAGATTACTTATCAATAAATATTTATCTGCATTTCTTTCTCTCAGGATATGAGATTACCTTAGATTGATAAAAATTCAACAAAAATTATCAGCCAGTCAATCTCTGGAACTTGATCAAATTCTGTTCATTATTTGATAAAAGTTAGTAAATGCACAAAAAGAAAAATCTCTGGTACTACAGTCAATGCTCTAGTTTGGTTCCTCCACCCAAAGTGTTCCACAGTGATACAGACTCATTAGGTGCTCGCATAAAAACTCCTCCTGCACCGTGAACAACAGTCTGTCCACTGAAGAGTCACTTTGTTCTGGTTAAACTACAATAATCACACTGAATATTTATTGAGCTAATGGGCTTGAAATTTCATCAAGATTTAATAATGCACAACATATTTGTTACCATTTTTGTTAATGAACATTGAGAGACAAAAAGTTGATTTAACTTGTCATGAATTAACATTTTAAAATAGTTTGACATCATTTCAAAGCTGTAAACAAACAGGATGCTTCAAAATAATTAAACGAGAAGTTTTTTAAATTCTATTGTACGCCTACTCACTCTGTAATTCAAGGAATGAAATACACATATTTGCATCAATGAAAGTGACACAATTTGAATCCAGATGCTGACGACCCTCAATTTTGCTTCTTCATACTGTAAACTAAACAGCAACGCTCCTGAGTTTGTGTCCTACGTCACCTTCAGTCCGCCCAGAGCAGAGGAATCATTTCCATAGAGAGGAGGCTTGCACGCCAGCTGATCCTCCACTGAACTGAGTAGCTTTATAGTCCTGTGACTCCAACTCTGCAGGACTCAGACCAGCCGACCACAACCACCATGACTCTATCACCCTCCCTCATCTGGACGCTGGCCTGCTGCAGCTTCACAGGTTCAGTCACTCAGCAACATTTCAGACGTGATGCGCTTGCCTGTTCTCTCTCTCTTCACCTCCGCTGATTAATGTATGATTTGTGTTTGTGTGCATGATGCAGCGGCTAGGTGACTGTGACTCAGCCTCCAGTCGTGACATTTACCCAGGATCCACTGTCACGCTGACCCGTAAACCAACCCCAGTGTTTATGGGAATAATTATTTGTCCTGGTACCAGCAGAAACCTGGACAAGCTCCCAAGCTTCTTATATACTATGCATCAACTCTATTCAGGAACACCAGCTCAAGCGAGTGGCAGTGGTTAGCCTGACTTCTTTGACCATCAGTGGAGTTCAGAGGAAGATGCAGCAGTTTGGCCACTGTCAGAGCCTCCATCAAGTAAGTGGAGCATATGTGTCCACACAGTGATTTACAGTCGTACAAAAACCTCCCTCAGTCAGACGCAGAGACATGAGCTGTTACAGCAGGAAGAGAGTGGGACACAGACCAGTGAACACAGAGACTGACAGTAACCTCACCAAGCACAACATACACAATCACACACTTTCAGACCTAAGATGAAGCTCTTCAAAAGTTTGTTTTACTCTACTACATCACTTTATTAATAAGCAATCAATGATTCAGTTTGTAATATTTAAATATCATTTCACCTGTGCTTTGCTTATTCTCTTATTTTCCACAGGAGTCTCAGAATATTTAAGTTTGTACAAAATACTTTCTCTGGCGCAGTATTTGCAGAGAATTCATGATGTGATTTGTAGTATACTCAAGAACTTACATAGAGCAAGGTGTATTCCATAGGCTGTATACATCTATATATATATTGCTTCAGTAATTTATCTTTGTATTAACGCTTTTAAAGACATATAGACTGGGTACATATATTGTATTGGGATTGTCTTAAAATTCTACATATTTATAGACTGTCATCCTGCTTATATAGTGTTTATAAATATATTAATAATATATTATTATATTATATATATAGATATTATATGATAAATATATTATTAGATAATCAATAGTCTGTATTTATATATCTATATAGACCCTATATATTATAGTAACTGACAGTCTATACCTTCATAGACAGTCTATCTAACTAAGGTCTCTTTAGGCCTCATGATGCATTTTGCAGCCTTTTATTCATACGGTTTTATCTTTTATTAGCAGATGGCTTGCTCAGTTTTTAATGGAATTGACATGTTAAACTTTATCTTTTTCACAAAGTATTCGAATGAGCCTGATACTCGTAAACTTCACTGTCACATTTAGTCTGGATTGATACTCAGAGTATTCTCAGAGGTGAGAATACTAAATAAAACATGAGGCCTGCACTAAACAATTGTCATGTAAAATTAACAGTTAACTGCTGGGCAGCAGGGTTGCCTGTAGTTTACTGTTATTTTACAGTACCCATACTGTAATCAACTTGCTAGCAAAGCATCAGAAAACTAAATCAACTGAATTACAGGGCATTGCTGTATTTTCTTATTTTCACAGTGCAACCGCCGGGCAGCAGGGTTGCCAGGGATTTACTGTTTTCTTACTGTAACCTTAATTTACAGTTTAGTGCTGTCCACATACTTCAAAACACACTATAGTGCTTCATTTTCTTATATTTATAGTATACGACAGCATCAGCCTGTACATTATTGCTTTAAACAAATTCAACATAATCTCAAATACCGTACAATGTAATTGAATGTAATAGCAGCATGGATGACAGTCAATTCCTATAAATTAAACCCTCTTTACCAAAACCTTGGTTCGCTATTTTGATGATATTCTAACACCGATACTGAATGATTAAGGTAAATAAATGCAGCAAACCAAAATATTCTATAGAAAACAGGAGACTTATTAACAACACAATGGCAGGATATGATTATCCCTAAACACTGTCATTAGAACATGGTTTGAGGAATTGTGTGTGAAGCACAGACGGTGGGAGCTCTGCAATTTGATTGCACGGAAGATCATCAAGAAGTGACATTCATGAAGTAAATACATCCAATAACTGACCCGACTTCTAACAGAGGAAATATGAAATGTGGAGGATATAGGGTCTGCTTCAGATACTGATAATATACACAGTAACTTTAAAAGCTTATGACCAATCCAATGGTATACCATTGTATGGTATGGTACTCAAGTGAGTATGTTCACTTTGTGCACATAAAAGTAAGCATACCCATTGTTTTTGAAGTAAAATAATGCATATTTAGTGGACAGAGAGCAAGAATATGATTCCATGTACAAAATTAAAGAGAAAAATTACAAATAACCTGGGAGAGACCTCTCCTCGCTGATTGCACAGATTTCTTCTGAAATGACTTCCTCCTGTCCTCTGGGAGACGAGTCCTCACACGGCTCTTGTTCCTTCTTCTGGGTTGATTCAAAAGAAGCATCTACAAAACACATAAATCTGAGATTAGAGGTTGGATAGGATGTGTAAAGTCTTTATATATGATACTATACAAGTGTTTATAGTTAGGGGTTGAAAATAAAATGTGCAAATGAAATAAAAGAGAAAAATGTCAGATAGGCAGCACAATTCTGACCTTGTACAGGCAGCTCCCCAGTTAAAGATGTGAACACTGTAAACAGCAAGCCCTGTCACAAAGGTTGGGTGGATGCCCCCACATGTGATCCTCAAGGCTGATCATCCAGTATCCAACTGTCACAGGCTCTTTTTCTTACCTGAAACATGAATCAAGAGTCATCTCTAAAAAGCATCTTGACTTTGCAAAACATTCTAATGGGAAGAAAAGTCATGCTTTATTTATGATTAATACAGATAACTTAAAAACAATCTGATATGCAATATAAGTTGAGTTCTGTAATACACTAAGCATTACTAGAGGAGGAGTCAAAGTAGGTTGGAGTGTCCTCGCCACCACTGTGGGAGATTGCTGCAGAGCACTTGACAAAAATGTGGTGAGAATAGAACGCAGTCCATCTGAAGCTCCTTGTAAAGTGGTTCCTTCAGCAGCTGGACAACATACTAATATGACACACTATTAGTCTGAACTTTAATACCCAATGAGATGTAACATTATCAAAGCTATAGTGGAGTTGAAAATGTACAGAAGAGACAAACTCACAATAATGCTCCTAGCGTGAAAACCAACTGACCATACAAAAGACAATAGGAATAACTGAAGTACTATTTAGTATTGGCCAATCTACAAAAATAATAATTAAAAGTAGCTTTACTGTTGTACTACAAGTCACTGCATGGCTGATTGAGAGGACCACATGCGAGTGCTGCAAGCTAGCTAAGAGCAGTTCTTAATTGGGTCTGAGTTTGTATAAAGATGGCAAAAGTAAGCAAGAAATGCAAGGCAGATAAAGTTTATTTCTAACTCACCAAAACTTGATGATAAAATGCAGGATTCAGATGGATAATCCTCTAAAAAGGTCCAGAGCTGGCTTCACGCACTTTGTGTTCAAGATGCTGCTCTTCTACAAATATAGTAGCATTCCGCTTTGGCAGGACCTCTCTGCCGCTGATTCTGACATCACCCTGCAGAATGCAATGCTGTTTGTTGTGCATATTGCAATGTTTTGCTGAAACAGCAAGCCGCTTGGCAAATATTTCAGAATGTATTGTTTTCTACAGTGCACAGTGCCGTTTAATGGAAAACAGGAATGTTACTGTCAGAATTTGGCTGTTTTCATAGCAATTCGTTACAGTGTGGGGTCACTGAGGCTGATGACACGACTTACTTACTTCTTTCCCTAATATCAGAGCTGCATGAATGACTGGTTTTAAGACAGATGAAAAGGTTGAACAAGGACAGAAACAAAATCAGCCTCACACCATGATGGAGTTATTGATGATGGTGAACTGCTACAGGGTGCAGTGCATCTACTTATAGACATGAAGGGATAAGCTGAGGGAGAGAGAGTTACTCCCAGAGCAGCTTCCTGGCTTCAGTGTTCGCAGTTGGATTTAGTTGAGGAAATGAAACTACTGGTTAGATTTTGAGACATTTCTTGGTTTGGGATGAAATAGTCCATTAACAACAATCACATTCAAAGGTTTTCTGGTAAAAAGCCTTGAAGACAAACTTCCCATGTGTGCAGACCAGGAACTTTTCAAAGTCAGACAGAAGTGGAAAGTTCCTTCATGTGATGTCCACATGTACCACTCAGTCACCCTCTTCCTCTCAGTTTTACAAAGACAGGTGCACTCAAATGTATTTTGCATGAATTTTATGTATCAAGAAGTTCTCGTAGTTAAAGCCAAGCACAGAGTCTGAACTGTTTTCACGCACTACAGGAAACTGCACTTAGACAGATGTTGACAGTAACCTGAGCCCTATGCTGGTTTTTCTGAGTCAGGGGTGAGAGATTTTGAACGTGGTGGGAAAATGTGTTTTCTTTATTTTCTCCACAGGCTGTTGGAAACTATTTGATGCCTCTTTCTATTCATTTCTTTTATTTCAGAGTCTGCAGCCAACAGATTTCTGACTAGACTGGATACAGTCAAGTCTGTTAGTCTTGGGAGGACTGTGAATACTGGAGCCACAGGAGTTCAGATATTGGTGGTCCTCTTTAGCTGGAAAATTTTCCAGAACTGGACAGGCTCCCCAAGCTTCTTATATACCAGCATCAGCCTCAATTCAGGAACTCCCTCTGACCAGTGGCAGTAGATCTGTTCTCAGCTACACCCAACCATCAGAGGTGTTCAGGGCTGAGATGTTGGAGATTATTACTGTCTCGCCATTATGGCAGGAGTGTTCACACAGTGATTTAGGAGCCGTACAAAACTCCTCAGTTCAAATTTAGAAGTGAAACTGGTCAAGCTGCAGCTGCACAGAGAATAATTCATTCAGTGAATACAACACAAGTTCTCAAGCAGAGCGCAATGAAAGGCCAAACACACTGAAAATAAACTTATAGCTTAAATGTTCAGAAATTTCAAACAAATCCTCATGAACCAACTTTGTCATTTTAGATTTTTAGTTGAAGACTAGAACGTCTAAATGTGTGTAAGATGAGCCTGAGGTGGTGGTGGGGGGTTGAACTTAAACTTTATTACATCACTATAATTTACTTGGATGCACAGGTCTGCACTTTTTTAATTTTGATGATAAAATATTTGTTGCACGTGTTGTAAACGGAGCTGTATCGTAAAAAACCTGCCTCAACTAGTTGCTCTACAGAATGAGTTCTAACAGAAAACTACAATAAACACAGAGAATATATACGATGTATTATAAAACATATTGAGCTCATACAACCAGCATCCTGCAAGTTTAAACCAGAATAATGTGACAATTGTATATTATTTATCAATTTCATTTGATGACTAATTGTTGCCAGATATTTATTTATCGACTTTAATTGTCATTTAGATTCTGTTACATTTCATCAAATAGTGATATGATGATTATTATAATCACATATTCAAAAGTGTATTACCATTAAGCACTCACAATATCAGGAACATGGATGGAACAGAATATCTAATTAACTTCATGCTAAATGTGTAATTTCCTTAATTTCTCAGGTTTCATTATAAACTTTTACTTCTGTCACTTATTGACAATAATAAGAATTATGAGGAAAGTCCTGCCAAACTACTAATGTGATACTTTTGTGATTTTCATCATTTTGTTCAATGTTTAACTCAGAAGTCAGAAACATGGTTTTCATGCAGATCCACACAAGAGAAATTACTGTCTAAGCAGAAGTAAAACACAGATTTACATTCATATCTTTTGCCGCGAGAAAATGAAACAGAAGCAGATGTTGGTGATGATATATTTATTTTAGAAAAGTAAAATAGAAATGTGAAAAAACAAATGACATGAGAACATGAAATGTTTATTCTTGCTTCAAAAGTAGCACAATACAGCATTGGACTGCTTGCAATGAGTTGAAGAAAAGATATGAAGATGATTGTCTATAGATTCTATATGTTTTATATAGACTGTCATTCTCTTTATATATAGACCTGAGGCTCCCATGTTCTAAACCAGGGTCACAAACAGGCGGATCGCGGTCTGAGTCCGGACTCCAGAAGCCGCCCCACGGACCCGGGACCTACAGCCAAACAGAAGGTTATGGGATTTGTGCACCTGACGGGGCGCCTTCTATTTGTAACCGGCAGCGCTTTGTAGTCTTACGGTAGTGGTGGTAGAAAAAGACTAAAAGGGGGAGTGGGATATAAGAGGGAAGAAAGTGATTCTAAAACTGTTCAATTGTTAAGATGTGTTGAGATTTATCTATAAAATTGCTTGAGACTTTTGAGTCAAGATGTAGCACAGAAAAGGGAAATTCAAACTTTTTCTCCCTTTATTTAATTTTTCAGTTAAGCCTCCTTATTTGAACATGTACAATTTTCTACATTTTATTTATTTTCTCTGGGATTTTGAAATGCAGCCCTACTTTTATTTGTTAATGAGAGAACATTATACATATCTGCAATCATACATATATGTTCAGTTCTATGTTACGTGATACAAATATTGTCAAAAAGTTTTTGAATCGTATCGAATTCATTTGATTTGACAGTCAGTGGTTTATTACATGCAGATGTTGATTCAACTACTAGGCTACTTAAATATATATCACACTAAATAGTTAGACATTATGGATTCCTTGGACTTGCTTTAAGAAATTTTCTCTAACTGGACCTTCTTTAAATTTTAGTAGCTGAATAATTCCTGTTTTAAACCAACAACTTGTATCTTAGATCCAATTACAAAAATCACTTAAAGAAATTCTGCCACTAATTGATAGTCTGCTACTGAACACACCAATCTGTCATTATCATCAGGATACGTACATCACAGTCCAAAATAGCCAATCAAACTCTTCTCAAAACTCCACTGATCTAGAGGTTTTAGCCAATATAGACCGATATCCAACCTCCTCTCTTCCTGTCTAAAATCCTTGAAAAAGTTATAGCCAATCAGCTGTGCAGTTTCTCCAGGAAAGTAATATAATATATATGAAGACTTTCAGTCGTGGGGTTTAGAGCCAATCACAGCACAGAGACAGCCTTGGCAAAAAGTCACTAATGACCTTCTCTAATACTTCCAGATCAGGGATTTGTGTCTGTCTCGTTCTGTTAGATCTTAGTGCAGCATTCGACACAATTGACCATCATATTTTTATTACAGAGGCCAGAACAGTTAATTAGCATTAAAGGAACCGCCTAAACTGGTTTAAATTCATTTTTCAGATCGATTCCAATTGCAAAATTAGATGAGTCATCTGTGCGCACTAAAGTTAACCACGGTGTGTTCCACAGGGCTCTGCTCGCCTTAATTTATTCTCATTATATGCCCCACTAGAAACATTATCAGACACACGTGTAAATTTCCACTGCTATGGATGACACCCAGTTATACTTGTCAATAAAACCTGAACAATGTAATCAATTAACTAAACTCCAAGCATGTCTCAAGGACATAAAAACCTGGATGACCCCTAATTTTCTATTAAACCCAGATAAAACAGAGGTTCTAATACTTGGCCCTAAACACCTTAGAGATACATTATCTAATGATATGCTGCATTTCTAGACGACATTGCCTGCTTCCCAAATGGAAACAGTTTGTGAACTTGGGAGGATCTTCGATCCTGATTTGTCCTTTTAATTCACACTTAAAACAAATTTCTAGGATCACTTTTCCACTTCCACTAATATCTCAAAAATCATTACGTCTCTTCAAAAGATGCAGAAAAACTAGTCCACGCTTTTGTTACATCCAGACTTGATTATTGTAATTCCCCACATCAGGCTCCAGCAGTAAGTCGCTAAAGACTCTGCAGGTCGTCCAAAATGCAGCAGCACGTGTTCTGACAAGAACAAAGAAAAGAGACCACATTTCTCCATTATTAGCTTCGCTATACCGGCTTCCGGTTAAATCTAGAAGCCAGAATTTAAAATTCTCCTCCTCACCTTCTGCCCTTCACATAGCACCATTATACCCTCAAAGATTGATAATTTTGGTCAACCCACTAGAGCACTGCGCTCCCAGAATTCAGGCTTACTTGTCGTCCTAAAGTCTTCTGTGGCAGAGTAGGAGCCAGAGCTTTCAGCTATCAAGCCCTCCTGGAATCATCTCCCACTTTCAGTTCGGGAGGCAGACACCATCTGTACGTTTAAGAGTAGGCTTAAACCTTCCTTTTGATAAAGCTTATATGTTGAGCTGGTACAGGCTTGTCTTAGACCTTGCTCTTAGTTATGCTGCTATAGGTCTAGAAGCTGTCGGGACACATGACACTCGAGCTTCTTCCAGCTCTTCCCTCTTCTGACCAACATCACATCAAGAAATTCATATCTCATCAATACATGTTACTGACTTGACTTCTTCCCTGAGTCCCTTGCCTTATCGGGCCCGCAGATCCAGGCCGCAGCTGTGGCCACATCGTGGGATTATGATCTGTGATCGCAGATCAGAGATCGTAATGGTAAGATCTGGGTGATGAAGCGGATTCTGCATCGCTGGCTGATCATGGATAATAATGGCGGATCCTTTATCGTGTTGGCATCTGATAATGGGTGGTGACCACGAATGAGGTGGCAGCTGATGATGATCCTAATGGCGCAGTGGACAATGACTGTGGACTATAGTGGCATCCGATCTTGATGGTGGATCATGATCGTGGGTGGCAGCTGACCATAGACTCGTGATTGCAGCAGGACTGCTTGATATATAGTATTTCTCCTCAGATACTCAATTACTGATACAATCGTCAATCATTGACCTTCAGTTATGCTTCAAAAGTTTACCCTTATCAATGCTGCTAAACCCTTTATCTTGATGATGTTCTCCTTTACACTTGACATCTATTGCACTTCTGTCCATCCTGGAGAGGGATCCTCACATGTGGCTCTCTGAGGTTTCTACCTTCTTTACCCCTGTTAAAAAGGGGTTTTTAATAGTTTTCCTTGCTTCTCTTGTTGAGGGTTAAGGCAGAGGATGTCAGCACTCTGTTAAAGCCTTATGAGACAAACTGTGATTTGTGAATATGGGGCTAAGTACAAATAAAATTTGATTGATTGATTGATTGATTTATAAATATATTAATAAGATATTATATTATATATATAGCTATTATATGATAAATATATTCCTTAGACAGTCAATAGACTTGTATTTACATCTATATTGACTCCTTATATATCATTATATAATCAGACTGTCTATACCTTCATATAGACAGTCTATCTAACTAAGGTCTCTTTAGGCCTCATGATGTATTTCTGCAGCTCTTTTATTCACGTAGTTTTTATCTCTTTATCAGCAGATGCAGTTTGCTCAGTTTTAATGGAATTGACATGTTAAACTTTTTTTTTTTACAGAGTATCTTGAATGAGCCTGATAATTGCGAACTTCACTCGTCACATTTAGTCTGATTGATACTCCGTATATTCTCAGAGGGGGTGAGAATACTTAAATAAAAACAGAGGCCTGGGGTCACTGAGGCCGATGACACGTACTGCATTTCTTACTTCTTTCCCCCAATACTGTGAGTCTGCATGAAATGACTGATGTACATGGCACAAAAGGTTGAACAAGGACAGAAACTTGACAGACAACCTGCAAGTTAGCCCCCACCCAGACTGCTATGAACCTGGGTGTGACACTACAGTCAACCTCCCTTACGGCCAACATTACTGCAACAACATCGCCTGCAGATACATGCTGCACAACATCAGAGAACATTGCCCTTCTCACTCAGAAGGGGGCGCTATGTTCTAGTCCAGGCTCTGGTCAGTCTCACCCCAGACTATTGCAATCCTCCCAAGGTGTCCACTGCCAGTGCCATCCGACCTCCTGCAGCTCATCCAGAATGCAGCAGCTCGACTGGTCTTTAACCTAAATTCACCACACTACTCCTCCTCCGCTCCCTTCACTGTTACTTAGTGGCTGCCTCATCCATTTCAAACATTAGTACTGCGCATCAGGCTGCAAACGATCGAAATCCAGTCTACATCCAGGACATGGTCAAACGCTACACTCCCAGCCCGTCACTCCGCCTGCATCTGCCAATTCGCTTGTTGTTCTCACTGCGAAAGCAACACTAACAAAATCATCGCATCATTGCTGTCCTGGCTCCTAAATGGTGGAATGAGCTCTACTGACATCAGACAGAAAGCTCACACATCTTCCACCGCAAACTATCAACACACCCTCCGACTACACTCTCCGAATAAACGCTTAAACTAACACATTAGCAGCACTTAAATGGCACTTAATTATAGCACTTTGTAGCTTGGGCTTTCTTGGAAGAAATCTACTTTCTCTTGATTCTTGCTGTTCTGGGTTTGTACCTCATGGTTGAATGCACTTATTGTAAGTCGCTTTGATAAAAGCTGCTAGCTAAATGAAATGTATTGTAAACAAAATCAGCCTCACACCATGATGGAGTTATTGATGATGGTGAACTGCCAGCAGAGGGCAGTGTGCATCTACTTATAGACATGAAGGGATATTTCTGAGGGAGAGAGCTACCCCAGAGCAGCTTCCTGGCTTCAGTGTTCAGTCACAGTTGATTTAGTTGAGGAAACAAAATCACGTGGTCAGATTTTGATACATTTCTTGGTTTGGGATGAAATAGCCCATTAACAAATAATCATATCTAAAGGTTTTCTGGTAAAAGCCTTGAAGACAAACTTCTCCCCATGTGTGCAGACCAGAACTTTTCAAAGTCAGACATAGAAGTGAAAGTTCCTTCATGTGATGTCCACATGTTCTCACTCAGCGCTACCTCTTCCTCTCAGTTTCAAAGACAGGTGCACTCAAAAGCATTTGCATGAATTTATGCACGCTGCTCCTCAGAGTTAAAGTCACACAGAGTCTGAACCGCTTTTCACGCACTCACACAGGAAACTGCATCAGGATGATGTTGACAGTAACTCTGAGCAGTCATGCTGGTTTTCTGAGTCAGGCAGATTTGAACATGGCGGAAATGTGTTTTCTTTATTTTCCTCCACAGTATCATGAAACCATTTTCCTGATGCTCTTCATTCATTTCTTATTTAGAGTCTGCAGCCAACAAATTTCTGACTCAGACTGACTCCACACTAAGTTAGTCTGGAGGGACTGTGTGAACATCGGAGCCACAGGGAGTTCAGATATTGGTGCTGACCTCAGTTGGTACCTTCAGAAACCTGGACAGGCTCCCTGCTTCTTATTTACGATGCATCAACTCTGATTCAGGAACTCCCCCGATTCAGTAGATCTGGTTCTAGCTACACCCCAACTAATGTGAGGGGTTCAGGTTGAAGATGTTGGAGATTATTACTGTCTCGGGTTTACATAGCGGTGGTTTGTTCACAGTGATTTAGAGCCGCACAAAACCTCCTGAGTCTGACTGAAGTGAAACTGGTCTTGCTGCAGCTGCACAGAGAATAACTGGTCCAGTGAACACAACACAAGTCTTCAAGCAAACGAATTCAAACACAACTGAAACAAACTCCACACACACTTCTGCTTTGTATTTCTCCCTATTCAGTTCCCGCCTCTGAAGCTACTGACCGACCTGCACCATACATCAGTCCAAACAAAAAGCCCAGGTTGTTATAGATTTTGAAATAAATGCTTTAATGCTTCATATGTAGTATCCTCTACTGACGCAGAAGTGACAACTGAAACCATCTCCTGCACTGTCTGACACTGCAATGACTAAGACTGAGGTTTTGCAAAGTGTAAAATTTGGAAAGCAAAATAGAGATACTGATTTATTGTACGCACACAGTTTTATTCAATGATGATTATGATATTTTGATGAATGAGTAGGTTTGTTCAAAATTAGAATTAAACTAATAAAAGTCAGTTTAATTACAAAAACTTGTGAAGATAAAGCAGAATATGCAGATGATCAATACTGAAAAGCAACATGGACACTAAAACCCAGCAGAAAGCTGCAGAGAGGAGATGTGCAGCTCATCAAAGAATCAGCATCATGTCAGACAGGAAGTGCTGTCGCCTCTTACCTGAGCACGGTCAGGGTCCAGGGTTTGAGCGAGACAGGGCTCTGTCCGCCAGACTGGCCTCACAGCTCACTGAGCCCGCTTCTCCACTGATCTGCAGGGAGGCTCTGGGCGGTGCTGCCCAGCTGTAGTGGCCGCCTCTCAGGACCTCGGGCTGTGAGACACCCTGAGGAGCTGCTGCTGCCCCCCACCTCCAGCCCAGGCCCAGGCTGGAAGGGGGCCCCCGCTGGCCAGACACACCACAGTGGCACTGCCCTGCTGCAGCTCTTCACTGGAGTGGGAGGACGGCCAGGGTGGGCCGCACCACCTACTGGAGGAGAGAGAGGGGAGAAAGACAAAGGGATGAGGATGAAGGAAATGACGTACAGGTGATTTCTTGTATGTTATAAAATGAAACAGAAGAACTTTTACTGTTGAACATCATTCACCTGCGTCAGACCATCAGCCGCAGGGTTCAAGTGTCAATGTGGCTGGAGAAGGTTCACTGATAATGATCATTGATGATTATTGAGGACGCCTTCACGCCTGTTTCTCAACGTGTGACAGTGAATAACTCGCCCCTGAGATGATTTTCTTCGTTTAAACTCACAGAGCTGAAACACTGGTGTGGAAAACAGTTCAAACCTTTGTCGCCTGCTTTTCACTTCACCACATGAAGCGTGAACACAAAGCTGAGCTGCTTCTACTGATAAAATCCTGTTTGTGTTCAACATCTGATTTTTATGCCAAAATATGTTTGATCAATTCAAACTAAACATTTTTAAACAGTTTATGATTTAGTTTGAAGCTTGAGCAAATACTATTTTAAAATGTTTTAAACATGTGAATAAAAATCTTAATATTGTAAATGAAAATAGATGAAACATTTGTTTTAGTATGTTTCTATAAATGTATTAATCTACATAAACTGATTGCGATTAATAAATATTGATCTGCATTTCTTTCTCTCAGGATATGAGATTACCTTAGATTGATAAAACTTCAACAAAATTATCAGCCAGTCAATTCTGAACTTGATCAAATTCTTGTTCATTATTTGATAAAAGTTATAAATGCACAAAGTAAAAATCTCTGGTACTTACAGTCACGTCGTAGTTTGGTTCCTCCACCGAAAGTCCACCACAGTGATACAGACTCATTAGGTGCTCGTACAAATCCCTGCACCGTGAACAACAGTCTGTCTACTGAAGAGTCACTTTGTTCTGGTTAAACTACACAATTTACACTGAATATTTATATTGAGCTAATGTGGCTTGAAATTTCATCAAGATTTTAATAAAAATATGTATTTGTTAACATTTTTATTACTTCAAACATTGAGAGACAAAAAGTTGATTTAATCCTTTAAGTCATGAATTAATATTTTGAAAAAATAGTTTGACATCATTTGAAAGATGTAAAACAAACAGGATGCTTCAAAAGAATTAAAAACAAAATGTTTTGAAAATTCTATTGTACGTCTACTCACTGTAATTCAAGGGGAATGAAATACACATATTTGCATCAATGAAAGTGATACAATTTGAATCCAGATGCTGACGACCCTCAATTCTGCTTCTTCATATTTAGTGTAACCAAAAGCAACGCTCCTGGAGCTTGTGTCCCACGTCACCTTCAGTCCGCCCAGAGCAGAGGAATCATTTCCATAGAGAGGAGGGCTGCATCGTCAGCTGATCCTCCACTGAACTGGAGAAGCTTTATAGTCCTGGGTGACTCCAACTCTGCAGGACTCAGACCCGTCAGTCGACCACAACCACCAGCGACTCTCATCACCCTCCTCATCTGGACGCTGGCCTGCTGCAGCTTTACACAGGTTCAAATACCAGCAACATTTCAGACGTGATGCGCTGCCTGTTCTCTCTTCACTCCGCTGATTAATGTATGATTTGTGTTTGTGTGGCAGATGCAGCGGCCAGGTGACTGTGACTAGCCTCCAGTCGTGATACATTTACCCAGATCCACTGTCACGCCTGACCTGTAAAACCAACCCCAGTGTTTATAGCAACAATCGTATGGCCTGGTACCAGCAGAAACCTGGACAGGCTCCCAAGCTTCTGTATATACTTAGCATCAACTCTTAATTCAGGAACTCCCCGATTCAGTGGCAGTGGAAGCCGCCTGACTTCTCTGCACCATCAGTGGAGTTCAGAGTGAAGATGCAGCAGTTTACTACTGTCAGAGCGAGCATTATTTAAACGGAGCATATGTGTTGACACAATGATTGAGCCGCACAAAACCTCTCAGTTTGACTGAAGTGAAACTGGTCTGCTGCAGCTGCACAGAGAATAACTGGTCCAGTGAACACAACACAAGTCTTCAAGCAGAGCGGCAATGAAGCTAAACACAACTGAAACAAACTCACAGTTTTAAATGTCTGTGGAAATCTCCAAACAAAGCCCCATGCAACCAACTTTGTAATTTTAGATTTTAGTTGAAGACTAGAACGCTCTAAATGTGTAAGACGAGCTAGAGGTTATTACTTCACTATCATTTACGTGGATGCAGGTCTGCACTTTTAAATTTGACTATATAATATTTGTTTGAAGATTGTGATGTGGTTCATGTGTTTCTTGTAGGGGGTGTTTGGGTCAATGTAGCTCCCAGGTCCCTTTTGCCTGAGGCCCCTAAAGTCCCTTGAACGACCCTGGAGTCCCACAAATGAGTTTTCATGGTGATTCCTTCAAGGAGCAGTGAATTGCGTTGACCGGCCGGTGCTGTACGTGTTGTAAACGGAGCTGTATCGTAAAAACCTGCCTCAACTAGTTGCTCTACAGAATGAGTTCACCAGAAACTACAATAAACACAGAGAATATATACTGGCGTATTATAAACACATTGAGCTCATACAATCCAGCACATCCTGCAAAGTTTAAAACCAGAATAATCTGACACTGTGGTTATTTATCAATTTCATTTGATGACTAAATGTTGACAGATATTTATTTATCGACTTTAAACGCTTATTTGTGATTCTGTTACACTTCATCAAATAGTGATATGATGATTATTATAATCACACATTCAAAAGTGTATTACCATTAAGCACTCACACATCAGAACATGGATGGAAATAGAATATCTAATTAACTCTTAGCAATGTGTAATTTCCTTTAATTTCTCAGGTTTCATTATAAACTTTACTTCTTCACTTATTGCCAATAATAAGAATTATGAGGAAAGTCCTACAAACTACTAACGTGATACTTTTGTGTGATTTTCTATCATTTGTTCAATGTTCAACTCAATAGTCAGAAACATGGTTTCAAGCAGATCCACACAAGAGAAATTACTGTCTAAGTAGAAGTAAAACACATGATTTACATTAATATCTTTTATCAAGAAAATAAACAGAAGCAGATGTTGGTGATGATACATTTTATTTTAGTAAAGTAAAATAGAAAATAAAATCAAATGACATGATAACAAGGAAATATTTATTCTTGTTTCAAAAGTAGCACAATACAGCATTGGACTGTCATAATGAGTTGAAGAAAAAGACATGAAGATGCATGCAGATGCAGAGAAATTGCCATGTAAATCACACGGACCTACAGTAGAGCACAATGACTCCATCCGTCGGTCTCTCTACCCGAGCAGCTGGTCAGGGTCCAGGGTTTGAGCGACAGGGCTCTGTCCGGTCAGACTCACCACAGCTCACTGAGCCCGCCTTCCTCCACTGATCTGCAAGGAGGCTCATGCAGCTGCTCCAGCTGTAGTGGCCGCCTCCCAGGACCCCCGGGCTGTGAGACACCCTGAGGAGTTGCTGCTGCACCCCACCTTCCAGCCCAGGCTCCAGGCTGAGGGAAGCCCCGCTGGCCACACACCACAGTGGCACTGCCTCTGCTGCAGCTCTTCACTGAGGGGGAGGACGGCCGTGGGTGGGCCGCACCACACCCACTGTAGGAGAGAGAGGGGAGAAAGACAAAGGGATGAGGATGGAAGGAAAATGACGACAGGTGATTTCTTGTACGAAGAGAAATGAAACAGAAGAACTTCTCCTGTTGAACATCATCTACTCAGTGTCAGACCATCAGCCGGTTCAAGTGTCAATGTGCGGCTGAGAAGGTTCACTGATAATGATTATTGATGATTACGAGGACGCCTTCATGTCTGTTTCAACGCAGACAGTGAATAATCATTCTGAGATGATTTTCTTTCTGTTTAAACCACAGAGCTGAAAACACTGGTGTGAAAACAGTTCAAACTCTTGTCAGTCTGTTTTTCTAATTTCTTTTCACCATGAAGTGGAACATTGCTGAGCTGCATCTACATCGATAAAATCCTGTTTGTGTTCAACATCTGATTTTTTGTGCTAAAATATGTTTGATCAATTCAAACTAAACATTTTAAACAGTTCATGATTTAGTTTGAAGCTTGAGCAAATTCTATTTTAAAATGTTTTAAACATGTGAATAACAATCTTAATATTGTAAATGAATATAGATGAAACATTTGTTTTAGTATGTTTCCTATAAATGTATTAATCTACAAAACTCATTACATTCAATAAATATTGATCTGCATTTCTTTTCTCAGGATATGAGATTACCTTAGATTGATAAAAATTCAACAAAATTATCAGCCAGTCAATCTCTGAACTTGATCAGTTCTTGTTCATTATTTGATAAAAGTTATAAAAAGCACAAAGTAAAATTCTGGTACTTACAGTCAATGTCGTAGTTTGGTTCTCCACCTAGTGTCTCCACAGTGATACAGACTCATTAGGTGCCTCGCATAAAACCTCCTGCACCGTGAACAACAGTCTGTCCACTGAAGAGTCACTTTTGTTCTGGTTAAATCCACACACTTACACTGAATATTTATATTGAGCTAATGTGGCCTGGAAATTTCATCAACATATAATAATAAAAAAATATTTGTTAACATTTTTGTTACTTGAACATTGGAGAGACAAAAAGTTGATTTAACTTTGTCATGAATTAATATTTTCGAAAAATAGTTTGACATCATTTGAAAGATGTAAACAAACAGATGCTTCAAAAGAATTAAAACAAACTGTTTTGAAAATTCTATTGTCTGGCTCACTCACTCTGTAATTCAAGGAAATGAAATACACATATTTGCATCAATGAAAGTGACAATAATTTGAATCCAGATGCTGACGACCTCAATTCTGCTTCTTCATATTTAGTATAAAATTCAAACAGCAACGCTCCTGGAGTTTGTGTCCCACGTCACCTTCAGTCCGCTCAGAGCAGAGGAATCATTTTACAGAGAGGAGGCTTTACTGTCAGCTGATCCTCCACTGGAACTGGAGAAGCTTATAGTCCTGTGACTCCAACTCTGCAGGACTCAGACCCGTCAGCCCACTCACAACCACCATGACTTCCTATCACTCCTCCTCATCTGGACGCTTGGCTCACAGCTTCACAGGTTCAGCCACTCAGCAACATTTCAGACGTGATGCGCTGCCTGTTCTCTCTCTTCACCTCGCTGATTAATGTATGATTTGTGTTTGTGCAGGATGCAGCGGTTGTGGTGATTTGTGACTCCGTGCTTCTCCAGTCGTGACATTTACCCAGGATCCACTGTCACACTGACCTGTAAAACCAACCCTTAGTGTTGCTCACATTAATTATATGTCCTGGTACCAGCAGAAACCTGACAGGTCTTCTGTTTCTTATATACTATACATCAACTTCTAATTCAGGAACTCCTCTCGATTCAGTATAGTGGAAGCAGCTCTGACTTCTCTTTGACCATCAGTGGAATTCAGAGGAAGATGCAGCAGTTTACTACTGTCAGAGCATCCATGTAGTAAGTGGAGCATATGTGTCCACACAGATTTAGAGCGTATTAAAAACCTCCTCAGTTTGACTGAAGTGAACTGGCCCTTCTGCTGCAGCTGCACAGAGAATAACTGGTCCAGTGAACACAACACAAGTCTTCACAGAGCAGCAATGAAGCTAAACACAATTGAAACAAATCAGTTTAAATGTTCAGAAATTCCCAAACAAAGCCCCATGCAACCAACTTTGTCATTTTAGATTTTTAGCTGAAGACTAGAATGTCTAAAATGTGTGTGTAAGATGAGCCTTGAGGGTGGTGGGGGTTGAACTTAAACTTTATTACATCACTATCATTTACGTGGATGCACAGGTCTGCACTTTTTTAAGTTTGATGATAAAATATTTGTTTGAAGATTGTAATGATGTGGTTCATGTGTTTCTGTAGGGGGCACAATAATGTAGGCTCCCAGGTCCCTTTGCCTGAGGTCTCTAAAGTCCCTTGAAACGCCCTGGAGTCCTACAAATGAGTTTTCATGGTGATTCTCTTATGAGCAGTGAACGCTGCGTTGATCTGGGCCAGAAGGCACGTGCTGTAAACGGAGCTGTATCAGAAAACCTGCCTCAACTAGCGCTGTTTCATGAATGAGTTCACAGAAAACTACAATAAACACAGAGAATATACGCATGCATTATAAAACACATTGAGCTTCATACAACCAGCAATATCCTGCAAGTTTTAAAACCAGAATAATCAGACAATTTTGCTATTTATCAATTTCATTTGATGACTAAATGCTGCCAGATATTTATTTATCGGATTTCAAATGTCATTTAGATTCTTAAGTTACATTCTCATCAAATAGTGATATTGATGATATTAGTAATCACACATTCAAAAGTGTATTACCATACAACACTCTACACATCAGAACATGGATGGAATAATATCTAATTAACTTTATGCTAAATGTAATTTCCCTTTAATTTCTCAGGTTTCATTATAAACTTTTACTTCTGTCACTTATTGACAAAATAATATGAATTATGAGGAAAGTCCTACAAACTACTAACGTGGATACTTTTGTGATTTTACTATTTTTTCAATGTTCAACTAGAAGTCAGCATGGTTTTCATGCAGATCCACACAAGAGAAATTACTGTCTAAGTAGAAGTAAAACACAGATTTACATTAATATCTTTGCCATAGAAAAAATAAAACAGAAGCAGATGTTGGTGATGATACATTTTATTTTAGTAGTAAAAATAGAAACGTGAAAATAAACACGATATGAGAACATGAAATATTTATTCTTGTTTCAAAAGCAGCACAATACAGCATTGGATCATTATAATGAGTTAAGAAAGATATGAAGACAGTAGAGCTTGCAGAACACATGTAATCACTGACCTGGCTGTGCAGATAATGACTCATCAGGTCGCTCTACTCCGAGCAGCTGTCAGGGTCCAGTTTGAGCGAACAGGGCTCTGTCCGGGTCAGACTGGCTCTCACAGCTCACTGAGCCCGCCTTCCTCCACTGCTCTGCAAGGAGGCTCATGGTGCTGCTCCAGCTGTAGTGGCCGCCTCTCAGGACCCCCGGGCTGTGAGACACCCTGAGGAGCTGCTGCTGCCCCCACCTTCCAGCCTCCAGGCTCCAGGCTGAGGGGAAGCCCCCGCTGGCCAGACACACCACAGTGGTGACTGCCCTGCTGCAGCTCTTCACTGAGGGAGGACGGCTGGGTGGGGCCGCATCACACCTACTGAGGAGAGAGAGGGGAAAAGACAAGGACAGATGGACAGTGTCGACGTACAGGTGATTTCTTTGTATGTTATAAAATGAAACAGAAGAATCTCTACTTTCGTTAAACATCATCTACTCAGGTGTCAGACCATCAGCCGAGAGGGTTCGGGTGTTTGTCGTGACAGAAGGTTCACTGATAATGATTATTGATGATTATTGAGGACGCCTTCACATCTCTTTCAAACGGGTGACAGTGAATAACTCGGTCTCTGAGATGATTTTCTTCGTTTAAACTCACAGAGCTGAAACACTGGTGCAAAACAGTTCAAACCTTGTCGCCTGTTTCTTTCATTTTTCACCACATGAAGCGTGACACAAAGCTGAGCTGCATCTACTGATAAAATCCTGTTTATGTTCAACATCTGATTTTTGTGCCAAAATATGTTGACTAATCTAAACTAAACATTTTTAAACAGTTTATGATTTTTAGTTTGAAGCTTGGAGCAATTCATTTTAAAAGTTTAAACGTGAATAAAATCATCATTGTTCATGAAAATAGAGCGAGACATTTGTTTTAGTATGTTTCCTATAAATGTATTAATCTGCAGAAACTGGATTACGATCAATAAATATTGATCTGCATTTCTTTTTCAGATATGATTACCTTAGATTCACCAACAAAATTATCAGCTGAAGTCAATCTCTGAACTTGATCAAATTCTTGTTCATTATTTGAGTTATAAAATGCACAAAAGTAAAATCTCTGCACTTACAGTCAATGTCTAGTTTGGTTCCTCCACCAAAGTGAACGACAGTGATACAGACTCATTAGGTGCTCGTATAAAACTTCCTGCACCGTGAACAACAGTCTGTCCACTGAAGAGTCACTTTGTTCTCTGGTTAAACTACACACTTACACTTAAATATTATATTGAGCTAATGTGGCTTGAAATTTCATCAAGCATTTCAAAAATAAAAATAAATATTTGTTAACATTTGTTACTTCTCTGAACATTGAGAGACAAAAAGTTGATTTAACTTTGTCATGACTAATATTTCAAAAAGTAGTTTGACATACCTGAAAGCTGTAAAACAAACAGATGCTTCAAAAGAATTAAACAAAATGTTTTTTTTTAATTTATTGTTTGCCTTCTCACTCTGTAATCCAAGGGGAATGAAACACACACACATTTGCATCAATGAAAGGACACAATTTGAACTAGATGCTGACGACCTCAATTCTGCTTCTTCATATTTAGTGTAAACTACAAACAGCAACGTCCTGAGTTTGGTGTCCCACGTCACCTTCATTAGTGCGTCAGAGACAGAGTGGAATCATTTCCATAGAGGAGGCTTTGCATCGTCAGCTGATCCTCCACTGGAACTGAGAAGCTTTATAGTCCTGTGACTCCAACTCTGCAGGACTCAGACCTGGCCAGTCGACCACAACCACCATGACTCTCATCACCCCTCATCTGGACGCTTGGGCCTACAGCTTCACAGGTTCAGTCACTCAGCAACATTTCAGACGTGATGCTGCCTGTTCTCTCTCTCTCTTCACCTCCACGATTAATGTATGATTTGTGTCAGGCAGGATGCAGCTGCCAGGCACTGTGACTCAGCCTCCAGTCGTGACATTTACTCCAGGATCCACTGTCACGCTGACCTGTAAAACCAACCCCAGTGTTTATAGTTCTGGTTCTACTTATTATTTGTCCTGGTACCAGCAGAAACCTGGACAGGCTCCCAAGCTTCTTATATACTATGCATCAACTCTACATTCAGGAACTCCCTCTCGATTCAGTGGCAGTGGCTCTGGTTCTAGCTTCACCTTAACCATCAGCGGTGTTCAGGCTGAAGATGTTGGAGATTATTACTGGCTCCTGCTATGAAGGCGGAAAGTTCACACAGTGATTTAGAGTCACACAAAACCTCAGTCAGTTTGACTGAAGTGAACTGGTCTGCTGCAGCTGCACAGAGAATAACTGTCCAGTGAACACAACACAAGTCTTCAAGCAGAGCGACAATGAAGCTAAATGTCCGGAAACAAACTCACAGTTTTAAATGTTCAGAAATCTCCAAACAAAGCCTCATGCAACCAACTTTGTCATTTTAGATTTTTAGTTGAAGACTAGAACGTCTAAATGTGTGTGTAAGACGAGCCTGAGGTGGTGGGAGGTTTAACTTAAACTTTATTACTTCACTATCATTTACGTGGATGCAGAAGTCTGCACTTTTTCATTTAGATGAAAAAATATTTGTCTGAAGACTGTTGTGATTTGTGGTTCATGTGTTTCTTTGTAGGGGGTGTTTGGGTCAATGTAGGTTCCCCAGGTCCCTTTTGCCTGAGGCCCCTGAAGTCCCTTGAAACGCCCTGAGTCCTACAAATGAGTTTTCATGGTGATTCTCTGTGGAGCAGTGAACGCCATGCTTGACCGGCCGAGTTGCACGTGGTTGTAAACGGAGCTGCATCAGAAAACCTGCCTCAACTAGTTGCTCTACAGAATGAGTTCTGCACAGAAAACTACAATAAATATACAGAGAATATATACGATGCATGAGTAAAAACACATTGAGCTCATACAACCAGCACATCCTGCAAGTTTAAAATCAGAATATTCTGAAAATTGTGGTTATTTATCAATTTAGCTTGATGACTAATTTGTTGCCAGATATTTATTTAATACCCTGAAATACACAGATTCTGTTACACTTCATCAAACAGTGATATGATGATTATTATAATCACACATCTCAACAGGCAGCTACCATTAAGCACTCAACATTGATCAGAACATGGATGGAACAGAATATTCACTCACTCTTATGCTAAATGTGTAATTTCACTCTTTAATTTCTCAGGTTTCATTATAAACTTTACTTCTGTCACTTATTGACAATAATATGAATTATGAGGAGTCCTACAAACTACTAACGTGATACTTTTGTGATTTCTGCGCTTTGTTCAATGTTCAACTCAGAAGTCAGAAACATGGTTTCTATGCAGATCCACACAAAGAGAAATTACTGTCTAAGTAGAAGTAAAACAGATTTACATTCATATCTTTTGCCGTAGAAAAATAAAACAGAAGCAGATGTTGGTGATGATATATTTTATTTTAGTAAAGTAAAAATAGAAATGTGAAAAACAAATGACACAGAGAACATGAAATATTTATTCTGTTTCAAAAGTAGCACAATACAGTATTGACTGTCATAATGAGTTGAAGAAAAAGACATGAAGACATGGATTGTCTATAGATTCTACATATTTTATATTTAGTCATCCTCTTACATAGACTGTTTATAAATATTAATAATATATTATTATATTATATATATAGCTATTATATGATAAATATATTCTGAGACAGTCATATCGTATTTATATCTATGTAGACCTTATATCACTTCATCATATCGCAACATGACTGTATATATCTTTATATAAACTGCATATATCTATATATAGATACACACAGACTGTATTCAAATCTATATAAACCTTATATATCATTATATAAATCAGACTGTCTATACCTTCATATAGACAGTCTATCTAACTACAATTTCTTTTAGGCCTCATGATGCATTTCTGCAGCTCTTTTTATTCACATGGTTTTATCTTTATTAGGCAGATGCAGTTTGCTCAGTTTTTAGCTGAATTGACATGTTAAACTTTATTTATTTTACAAAGTCAGGTCTGAATGATCTATATCAAAACTTCGCTGTCACATTTAGTCTGATTGATAATTGTATATTCCCAGAGGTTGAGTATCACTTAACAAAACCGAGGCCTGGGGTCACTGCTGAGGTCAGATGGCTGATTACTTACTTTTCCTAATACTAGAGCTACAATGACTGATGTAAACATGGTGATGAAAAGGTTGAACAAGGACAGAAACTTGACAGACAACTCTGTGTTAGCCTCACTCCAGACTGCTATGAACCTGTGTGTGACACCCGACAGTCAACCCCCCTTACGGCCAACATTACTGCAACAACACGTTCCTGTAGATACATGCTGCACAACATCAGGAGAACACGCCCCTTCTCACTCAGAAGGCGGCGCAGGTTCTGGTCCAGGCCGCTCTGGTCATCTCACCCCCTAGACTACTGTAACTCCTCCTGGTGTCTATTTGCTAGTGCCATCCGACTTCTGCAGCTCATCCAGTAAATGCAGCAGCTCGACTGGTCTTTAACATAAATTCACTCACACTACTCCCTCCTCCGCTCCCCTTCACTGGTTACCAGTGGACTGCCCGGTCCTGCTTGAAACATTAGTACTTGAGTACCGTGCTGCGAACGGATCGGTCCAGTCTACATCCAGGACATGGTCAAATGCTACACCCCAGCCCGCTCACCTGGGCTTCTGCATCTCCTAATCGGCTTGTTGCTCCCTCACTGCGAAGCAACACTAACAAAATCGATGACTGTTTGCTGTCCTGGCCTTGCAAATGGTGGAATGATCTCCATTGACATCTGGGACAGAAAGTCATACATCTTCCACCGCAAACTAACAACACACCTCTTCCGACTATACCTTCAATAAAAAGTTTAAACTAACACATTAGTAGCACTTAAATGGCACTTAATTATAGCACTTTGTAGTTTGGCTTGAAGAAATTCTACTTTCATCTTAAGGTTCTGGGTTTGTACCTCATGGTTGAATGCACTTATTGTAAATTGCTTTGGATAAAAGCACAGCTAAATGAAATAATAAACAAAATCAGCCTACACCAGATGATATTGATATGGTGAACTGCCAGCAGAGGGCAGTGTGCACTACTTATAGACATGAAGGATATTTCTGAGGGAGAGAGTTACTCCCAGAGCAAGTTTCCCATTTCAGTGTCTCACAGTTGATTTAGATGCTGAGGAAACAAAAATCACGGTTAGATTTGATACATTTCTTGGTTTGGGATGAAATATGTCCACACAATAAATCACATTCAAAGGTTTTCTTGGTAAAAAGCCTTGAAGACAAATCCTCCCATGTGTGCAGACTCAGAACTTTTCAGTCAGACACAGGAAGCAGTTCTTCATGTGATGCATCCACATGTTCTCACCAGCTACCTCTTCCTCTCAGTTTCATAAAGACAGGTGCACCCAAATGTATTTGCACACCCTTATGCATCACGCTCCTCAGAGTTAAAGTCACACAGAGTCTGAACTGCTTTTCTACGCACTTCACAACAGGAAACTGCATCAGGATGATGTTGGACAGTAACTCTGAGTGTCATGCTGGTTTTTTCTGAGTCAGGGTGAGATTTTGAACGTGGTGGAAATGTGTTTTCTTTATTTTCCTCCACAGGCTGTTGAAACTATTTCTCCTGATGCTCTTTCATTCATTTCTATTTTGTAGTCTGCTGCCAACAATTTCACCAGACTGACTCAGTCAAGTCTGTTAGTCTTGGGAGGGACTGTGAACATCGGAGCTACAGGGAGTTCTAGATATTGGTGCTGACCTCACAGTTGGTACTCTTGTGAAACCTGGACAGGCTCCTGCTTCTTATTTACTCAGCATCAATCCTTAATCCAGGAACTCTCTCGATTCAGTGGCAGTGATCTGGTTCTGAGCCACACCTAACCACTGCAGGTGTTCAGGCTGAAGATGTTGGAGATTATTACTGTCTCGAAGCCATATAGCAGCTATGTGTCTGCCACAGGATTTAGAGCCGTACAAAACCTCCTCAGTCTGAAGACTGAAGTGAAACTGGTCTGCTGCAGCTGCACAGAGAATAACTGGTCCAGTGAACACAACACAAGTCTTCAAGCAAAAGGAATCGAAACAGAACTGAAACAAACCCCATTACATAATTTCTCGTTTTGTATTCTCCTCATTCAGTTCCCGTTTGAAGCTACTGACCGAACCTGGCACTGTGACATCAGTCCAAACAAAAAGCTCCAGGTTATTGTTATAGATTTCAAATAAATAAGCCAATGCTTCATATGTATATCCTTCTACTGACGTGCAGAGAAGACACAACTGAAACCATCTCTGCAATTGTCTGGACACTGCAGTGATCACACTGGAGGTTTTAAAGTGCAAATGTTGAAAGCAAAACAAAGACAATGATTTATTGTGACACACAGTTTTATTCAATGATGACAGATATTTTGATGAATGAGTAGGTTTTTTCAAAATTAGAATTAAACTAATTAAAGTAAGTTTAATTTAAAATCGACGAAGATAAAGCAGAATATGCAGATGATCACATTGAAAAGAAACATGGATACAAAACCTGTGCAGAAAAAAGCTGCAGAGAGGAGATGCAGCCTAATAAAGAATCAGCATTTCATGTCAGACAGGAAGTGCTGTCGCCCTCTACTCCTCGAGCGCGGCCGGGCCCAGGTTTGAGCGACAGGCTCTGTCCGGCCAGACTGGCCTCACAGCTCACTGGGAGCCCGCTTTCCTCCACTGATCTGCAGGAGGCCATGGGTGCTGCCCAGCGAGTGGCCGCCTCCCCAGGACCCCGGCTGTGAGACACCCCAGGAGTTGCTGCCACTCCCCACCTTCCAGCCCAGGCTCCAGGCTGAGGAAGCCCCGCTGGCCAGACACACCAATATGGCACTGCCCTGCTGCAGCCTCTTCACTGGGAGGGGGAGGACGGCCAGGTGGGCCGCACCACACCCACTGGAGGAGAGAGAGGGAGAAAAGACAAAGGATGAGGATGAAGGAAAATGACGTACAGGTGATCTTGTATACAGTAAATGAAACAGAAGAACTTCTACTGTTGAACATCATTCACTCAGTGTCAGACCATCAGCCGCAGTGGTTCAAGTGTCAATGTGGCTGAGAAGGTTCACTGATAATGATTATTGATGATTAGAGGACGTCTTTCACGTCACTTTCAACGCAGTGACAGTGAATAACTCGTCCCGAGATGATTTTCTGTTTAAACTCACAGAGCTGAAACACTGGTGGAAACAGTTCAAACTCTTGTCGCCTGTTTCTTTTCTACTCTTTTCACCACGAAGCGTGTGAACACAAAGGAGCTGCATCTACTGATAAAATCCTGTTTGTGTTCAACATCTGATTTTTTGTGCCAAAATATATGCTTTGATCACTCCAAATCCAAACATTTTTAAACAGTTTATGATTTAGTTTGAAGCTTGAGCAAATACTTCATTTTAAAATGTTTTTTAAAAGTTACGAATAAAAATCATAATTGTACAAGAAAAATAGATGAAACATTTGTTTTATATTTTTCAATATATGTTTTAATCTACATAAACTGATTACGATCAATAAATATTTATCTGCATTTCTTTCTCAGGATAAGGAGATTACCTTAGATTGATAAAATTCAACAAAAAATTATCAGCCAGTCAATTTAAACTTGATCAAATTCTTGTTCATTATTTGATAAAAAGTTAGAAATTATCAAAGTAAAAATCTCTGGTACTTACAGTCAATGTCGAGTTTGGTTCCTCCACCGAAAGTCCGTACCACAGTGATACACTCATTAGGTGCTCGCATGTATCCTCCTGCACCGTGAACACCACGGGAGTCTGTCCACTGAAGAGCTACTGTTCTAAGTTAAACTACAATTTACACTGAATATTTATATTGAGCTAATGTGGCTGGAAATTTCATCGACTTAATAATAAAAAATATATATTTGTTAACATTTTTGTTATTACTTCTTGAACATTGACAGACAAAAAGTTTATTTAACTTTATTAAGTGGAATTAATATTTCTAAAATAGTTTCTTGACATCATTTTGAAAGATGTAAAATAAAACAGATGCTTCAAAAGAATAAAACAAACTGTTTTTTTAATTCTATTGTACGCTCACTCACTCTGTAATTAAGTGAATGAAATGGAGCACATATTTGCATCAATGAAAGTGACACTATTTGAATCCAGATGCTGACGAATCTCTCAATTGTGCTTCTTCATATTTAGTGTGAATTCAAACAGTAACGGTCTGAGTTTGTGTCTCAGTCAGTCACCTTCAGTCCGCCTAGAGCAGAGGAATCATTTCTATAGAGAGAGTTTGCATCACACAGATCCCTCTCACTGAACTGAGAAGCTTTATAGTCCTGTGACTCCAACTCTGCAGGACTCAGACCATTGTCAACACAACCACCATGACTCTCATCACCCTCCCTATCTGACGCTGGCCTGCTGCAGTCACAGGTTCAGTCACTCAGCAACATTTCAGATGCGTGATGCGCTGCCTGTTCTCTTCACCTCCGCTGATTAATGTATGATTTGTGTTTGTGTGCATAAGACGGGAAGCGCTGGGGTGATCGTGACTAGCCTCCGGTCGACATTTACTCCAGGATCCACTGTCACGCTGACCTGTAAAACCAATCCCCAGTGTTACTCACATTAATTATATGTCCTGGTAC